>NW_018224797.1:0-413 GCF_001263595.1 Phalaenopsis equestris | reverse complement strand
CATGCCTGCCCCAAGTTGTGCCATGTTATCGTTTATGCAGACATCAAATTGTTCAAATGCAAGAATTATAAGACATGTGACTAACATGACATAAAAACATAACAAATTTTCATAATTGAAAACTATCATTAAGATGGAGAATAAATATTACATCATTCTAAGAAAAACTTCAGACACAATAAAATAAAAATTTCATCATTCCTTTTATATCAAAAATAATTTTCTTTTATATTTCATTTAGTTTGAAGTTTCTTATAGAATGATCAAATTTCAATCTTTTTCTTAATGAAAGTTTTTAATTATGCAAAATTTTTATATTATTATGTCAGAATAGTCACTTATGTTGCTATAATTCTAGCAGCTCAAGTAAATTCATGTACCACAATGTTGTTAGAATTATTAGATTTATAAGA
>NW_018224796.1:4748-5929 GCF_001263595.1 Phalaenopsis equestris | reverse complement strand
AAGAAGATCTGATGACTACAGCTTGGTAAGGGATAGACAAAGAAGAACTATGAGGCCGCCAGAGAGATACGACTATGCAGATATAATCTCATATGCTTTAAGTTTTGCCGAAGAGATAGAAGAAGCAGAACCGAGCAACTACAAGGAAGCCCTAAAGAGCAAGGAAAGACTCAGGTGGGAAGAAACAATGACTTCTCTGATGAAGAACAAAACCTGGCAACTTGTGGATCGACCAAAGAACAAACGAGTGGTTGGTTGCAAGTGGATCTTTAAGAAGAAGGAAGGCATTCCAGGTATTGAGAGGATCGGGTACAAAGCCAGACTCGTTGCAAAAGGATTCACTTAGGTAGATGGAATCGACTTCAACGAAATCTTCTCGCCCGTCGTGAAGCACTACTCCATTAAGATAGTCTTAGCACTAGCGGTTCAATTCAATTTGAAATTAGAACAGCTAGATGTTAAGACTGCGCTCCTGCATGGAGAGCTTGAAGAAATCATCTACATGGATCAGCCAGATGGGTACTGCACACCTGAGATAAAGGACAAAGTCTTTGTATGGACTGAAACAAAGCCCCAGACAATGGTACAAACGATTTGATGAGTTCATGCTAAAGATCAGATTTTTCAGATGCAGCTACGACAATTGCGTGTACATGAAGTGGCAAGACAGTGAAATAAATACCTACTTGCTTCTTTATGTGGATGATATGTTAGTAGCCAACAGAAGTAGGGAGGAAATCCAGAAGATCAAAGGTATGCTCAATTCTGAATTTGATATAAAGGACCTAGGACCTGTTGCAAAGATCCTAGGGATAAAAATTACTAGAGATAGGAAAAATGACACCTTATTTTTGTCTCAAAAGTCATATATTCAGAAGGTTCTAGCAAGGTTCAACATGCATGAGGCTAAGCAGGTTGCAACACCTATTGTTGGCAAACACTACAGATGGTCAAACTCTCAAGCACCAGAGACTGAAGATGAGAAAATATACGTGGAGGGTGTCCCTTATGTCAGCGGGGTTGGTAGCATCATGTATGGGATGATCTGCAGCAGACCATATCTGGCCTACGCCATCAGCATTGTAAGCAGGTTTATGGCAAACCCAGGACAGACTCACTTGGAAACACTAAAATGGATCCTGAGGTACCTGACAGACACTACAGACCTAGGTCTACTCTTT
>NW_018224796.1:0-3192 GCF_001263595.1 Phalaenopsis equestris | reverse complement strand
GGGTCCGTGGGGACCCTCAGGGGAGCCGATCCGTGACGAGGGCGCCACGTGATTGGGTGGAGAAGAACGTCACAAACAAATAGTCCCACATGGACAAATAGTCCCACAGCGGCTAGGTGTAGGGCCAAAAAGGAGTATTTAAGTCCTGGGCTGCCCACCTCTCTTAAGGGATTTTTTGGGAGGTGACACTAGGCTCAACTCGTGTTCGGCTCGTAAAAAAATATCACTGTTCGTGTTCGGTTCATTTATATTTTGAGCACAAAAACGTTTGGTTGTGTTAGACTCATTTGTTTAGCGAGCCGAACACGAGCTGTTCACGAACAAATAATCATTTTGACAGCCCTAATCACGCAACCGCAGGATGTTAAGGGTTGGGGCAAGATTTAATTCTTACTGTTCATATTAAAAGATCATTTAAATATAATCTAATATAATTTTATTAAAATTTCTTAATTAATAATTTTAATTGATTATAAATCTTTGTAGTCTTGTAGTCAAATAATTTTTTTTTATAATACTACTATATATAATTTCAAGCCAAAACGAGCATAACATGAACAAACGATCTTGGTTAGCATTCGGCTCGTATACATATCCAACGTTCGGCTCGTTTATATATCGAGCAAAAAAAAATATTCGTGTTCGACTCATTAACTTAACGAATGAATCGAACACGAGCTGTTCGCGAACAACGAGCCGTATTGACAGCCTACTTATCTATGTAAATTTTCTCTAATTAATAGTAAATTATAATAAAATAAATTATTTCCATTTTCAAGGAAGATATTCTGTCAGTTGTTAGGCTTTCGGTATCCAACCTTTCATAATATCTTAATGGTGTACGACAATTAACGAAGCTTAATTAACCTTAACGCAAATGCAACAAGCAATTTAATTCCTGAAGGTTCAGCTAAACCTTAATTATTTTCAATTCGTTCTCTAGGTTCTCTAATTTAATAAGCCAAACACAAACACTTCTTTTAGCGCTCGCTATATAAACGAGCTGAACACGAACATAGATTTGTTCGTTCATGTTTCGGCTCGTTTTTGCTCGAAATACTGCTCATCAAAATACTGCTCATCTGTTATGTATATACATTTACATGTGTAACAAGTATAGTATAGGCCTTAGAACATATAAGCTATAGTTTATCTCCATACTATTTTGATCAAATTATTAGGAATACTTATTAGTCAAACATCACATCAAAATATTTCAAAGTAAACATTCATAACCTTGAAAATTCACCAAATATTCCATTTGTATGGAAACCAAGCCCATGGCTTGAGCCATAAAATTTTCAATCTTCAATTTATTGACTGCTTACTAAGACTCAAAATTTTCTTATTTTTTTCTACCATATTTATTTTTTCCTCTTAGGACCCCACAATTGCATGAAATGTGATCTATCATTATGTTACTACTGACTTTGAGTTTTTTATTATATGAAATTATTCTTGGGGGGTTACTAAGTCAAAGTTCATCAATGATTAATCTAAAAATGCAATTTCATATTTGCAATTTCATATATAGCCATTAAGCTCTTAAGTTAGAAGACACCATGTTCTAACATATTCAAAACTTAAACAAAGTGACAAATTTGTTTTTCTAAGAGATTAAGAGCAAGTCTAATCTTAAATAAGAATTATCCAATTGATTTTGAACTAATCATATTGAATTTGTTCTCTTTTTTTCATATCTAAACACCTAAATTAACTACATACATCCCACCAAATCTTTCTCTACTATCATATCTAAAACTCTTCTTACCTTATCTTCCATCAACTTTATGTCGAGCACACAAAGCAGAACGTATAATGACCTTTGAAAATCTCATCTTTCATGTTTTTCCTATGTTTTGCCTTCATTCCCTTTGTTTCCTCGCTTCTTTCTCCTAATGCTCTATTCCCACCCGAAACCAACCATTGAGGCAAGCTTGTCTTCCTACACCTCCTCCCAACCACCTTCACACGATTCAGCTCCTCTAAATCCAATCAATCTGTCTTTCAACAAGATTTATCCTTGTCTTTCTTCACCCTCCTGCCACCCACCTTGCCGTGCGCCGTGACTCTTTGGTTGACAGATGCGTTGTCAATTGTGAGTCCCCTGAAGCCACAGGTTGAGACCTTGCTCGGATTCACCTCACGAGACATCACACAAAGTGAGTAGGAGGATGCGATGCCATAAGCTCATCCCTATCGTCCCCCAACGATGAAAGAGACCATAATACTGATGTCAAATCACAAAGATCCACAATTATTTACCTATATGAATAAACATTCATGCATATAAGAGGTGATCCCATCAATAAATGGTAATTAAGACTTTCAAGGCACAAAGATTCACACTCATCTATACCCATGAATCAAACTATTTGCACATTGTTAAGATTTAAACCCAAATTCAGCTTCTTTGTCTACCTCCACGATTTCGGATATGAATAGCGCCAAAGGAGATGAAAAATGAGAGTTTCTGCCACTACAAGAGCGTTCGCCGGTTTTTTTTTTTTTTAAAGGATAATCTTTTTATTATGAATATATATATATATATATATATATATATATATAGTATAGTAATAATAATTATTATTAAAAGCTCCATTTGGCGCAATTTTCGCCCATACAAGGCTTTGCAGTGAAATTAACATCCCTCTATGTAAAATTGACGTTCCGGACTCGATCGTGCGGTTCGTTTTGTCATCCGGGGTCGTTCGGACCAATTCTAACGATCTGACCGAAAACGATAATTTAAACATTTTTAGCCCATACGCGAAGCGATAGTGATATGGACACCCTTCGTAGGCAATATCAACGTCCCAGACACACTCGCTTGGTCCGTTTCGTAGTTCGGGGTCATCTGAAGAAGCTCGCTGGTGGACGAGCCAATTTGAGTCAGTTTCCTGCGCGACGCGGAGAATGACACCTGTTGGCAAGACTGAAGTCACCCGACAAGTGTCATGCTGACCGGTCTTCGCCTAAGTGAGAGTCAGAGTCTAGCGAAACAACCTCGACAACATCCTTCTCAACACACGCCGAAATGTCTCAACCGGATGTCTAGAACTACGGGAAACACATATGCACAAAACGTTACCCCGATACGCTCAGGTGGAGATCCCACACATGTGACATAAAAAAAAATGATGCCAACAAAACAATCCCTAATCGTTATTACTTATTATTAACTTTTATTCC
>NW_018224795.1:0-1566 GCF_001263595.1 Phalaenopsis equestris | reverse complement strand
AGAATGCACACATTTGCGGCAACTTTGAGCATAATGGGAATAAATGTTTGTGAGACCAATTCAGTGATATACACCAAACACGTGAGCGCCCTTTGTGTCTAGGCGAGGATGTGTTTTTTGCACTGTTCAAGGCCTAGGACTCTCCCGAGTATCAGAGGAAGAGGGAGAATGGAAAGTTGAATCGCTACTTTGACTACGAGGGCATGGCCTCAAAGCTCACTAGTGGAGCCCTTCCACATATATATTACAAGAGGAGGCTGGTAAGACTTATTTTTTTGCATTAAATCTTATTTTACATTAAATGTATGGTAACTTTTCTATTACACGGACAAGCACTAGAGAAAGGAAGAGAGCTAGTTGTTGTCAAGTTACATGAGTGCACCCACTGGTGGCAGTCAGATCAGTCATAGGTGAACTACAGATCGCAGACAACCCAAGTAATTGAAAAGATTAATAAGTATAAATATCAAAATTTTTTTAGTCTCTCACTTTCATTAATCATATTTTTTATTGGAGGCCTTCCTGAGGCTCGAGGAGAGCTAAACTCACCAGTCAGCTTGTGGTTCGAACACATCTCACGACTTTCTGAGTACGATCTCTGAAGGAAGGTTGTCGGTGAAACGAAGAAGGGCATGGTCTACGGGTTGGGGACCTCGGTGCCGACCTATGATGCATGTTTGACCTCTAGCATATCTGGTGCATCCACTTCCACTTCATAGAAGGAGGAGATGCATCGCCAAATTGCTGTTGAGGTTGATATGCAGGTAGCCACCCTAAGATTGGAGATGAGCGCAGAGATCGAAGTGGCACTGCATTCAAAACTGTCAAAAGGAAAGGAGCCAGTGTAGGATGAGGTTGGGGATGATGATGAGGAGGAGAGGACACAGAATGATGAGGATGATGAGTAGAGGGTTATTCTTTTGTTTGGTTGTGTATTGAATAATTTATTTTTAGAGAACATTGGTTTTATTGTGTATTTGTACAATTCGTTTGTTTTAATTCAGTTGTTTTTCTTTTATTTATGTATATGATTAATGTGTTAGCTAGTTTTATTACTGTGCTGTGCTGTATTTTGTTTGATTTGTTACGATTATAGGTGTGTAGATTGTAGTGTTTAAGAGAGTTTTATATTTTCTTTTCTAATGGTATAGGGTTTTGACGGCTTATCGATGGATTTACAATAGTTTATCGAACAGGTGATGATTTTCCAACGGTCTGTTAAACAAGCGACGACTGGGAAAAGTGTTACAATTTTTCTATGGACAAAATAGTCGAGAAATTCTCACAGTTAACCGATGGGTTTGCGATAGTTTACCGACAGAACTGCAACACTTTTCCAACGAAACTGCAACACATTTCCTACAGACATTTTCGTCAGTTATGTAACTGGTGATCAAACTACGGTTAAACATGACATGTTTTAAATATATAACGACAATTATGGTACGTCGGTTAACCGTCGGTTAATGTAAATCGTCAGTTAATGTAAACCCAAACAATTTTGCTACATCAATTTTATCGTAGCTAAACCGTCACAAATATATTATCTACGGTTTATCCGTTATT
>NW_018224794.1:0-457 GCF_001263595.1 Phalaenopsis equestris | reverse complement strand
TTAGGCTTAATTCAAGGAGGGAAACGGGCAACCTCATATCTTAATTAACTTGTTTGGATGACTAAAATTAAAAAGAGGATTAATTAGTAGAAACCAACTGCACTTTTTTTATTAGAGATTAAATTAATAAATTTCTAAATTATTAAAATTTGGAAGTTTATTAAAAATTAAATGAACCTAGGACTTAGGGGTATGGCTTTGGAAGTCAATAATTAATCAATTTAATACCCCTATTTGATGTTCAAATGAAATTCAAATAATGAATCATGATCACCCAAAATTTAACCTTTTCAAAATTAATTAAGACACTCACCTAGGTCTTAAGGGCTTAGTAGTGATCTAAGTTAAATCAAAATTAATTAAATGAGGATTAGGAAATAAAACATAACTAAAATTAACACATTTTAAAACACTACAAGCCAAATTAAGACCAAAATTTGGCTAAGTGTTCCAACAA
>NW_018224793.1:1134-4265 GCF_001263595.1 Phalaenopsis equestris | reverse complement strand
ACAATCAAATAGAGGAAAATTGGTGAAATGAGTGAAAAAGGATTAAATTTAGCGCAAAAATGAAGAAGACGTGCAATTGAAATGAAACAGACAGTTCGGGATATGTGGTGCGGTGAGTTTAAGGTAAATATCGAACAAATTAATCACATTTATTTATTTAATTTTATGAATCTAACAATTTCTAATTTAATTTACAAAAGCAATAACCCTACATTTGTATAACTCGGTTATTGCTGTTAGGTAGATGATGTGCATTTCGTTTGTCAAGGATTGTCTGGTTCATTTGGTGTTTGTTTGAAGTGGGGGGAGATGAAGATGATTTCTCATTTGTGTAAATGTTGAAAGGTGTTGTAGATGGTAATTGGATTGGCTTTGGTTCACTTTTTGTACATAGCGTGTTGTTGTTGTTGTTGTTGTTATTGTTGTTGTTGTTGCTGTTGCTGTTGTTAGGTTGAATCACTAAGGTCTACTGGTCCTAGAATGATTTGTTGTCTAACTTATAGATAAAGGAAAATAATTCAAAATAATTGGATAGGGAATAAGTCACATGTATATATTACATGTCATTTATGAGCTAGCTTGAAAAAAAATAAAATAGGTTTTGTCATAGACATTATAATTCACATTTTTTTCTTAAAATTTAACAATGTGGGACCAGCACATGTAATCAAATCACAGGCTATATAAGTACTATATTAAGATTGAAGATTAAGACCATCATTAACCAATTTCAATGCAAGGATCCTCATCATGCTTAGTTGGTCCTTCATTGGTTTATTTCTGGCTAATATGGGCCTCAAGTTTTTTTACAATAAACACGAGATTTAATTCAATGTGAAATTTCATTCACCAACTCTAGCCAAGAACTCTTAGGAGAATCAAGAAGATTGCAATTGATTAAATACATACACTCATTTTTCATATTTGGCATAACCAATCTTCTTCTCTCCTTTGATTATAAACCAAATGAATTAATTTTTGAATGAATTGAATTTTCTCTTGGTTGATGAAAACTTGGAGGTAGCTTACTGGCTAGATTGAACCTTTTAAGAATTATTGTATCTCAAATTTTATTGCAATTTTTTCGGGTGAGTCATAATTATTTTTACTTGCATTTTTATTTTTTTCATCCTACACTTTTTGCATGCCTCAACCCAAACCCAAGCCCTAGCTACCTCCCTCTTTACCTCCATAACCCTAAAACATCCTTACACCACTCCATAAACATTGATCCCCAATTTGCATCTTTTAGGCAGCCAACTAAAACACTCATACCTAAACCCTCTTTTAACAAGTTAAAACCTCATACGAACAAAAAAACCTAATCTAGTTAACACTAAATCACCAAACCACATCGAAGGCTTCTTGCTTACCTCCATTTGTTGTCACAAACAAGAGAACACCATCCTACATCTATTGTAAAGATATCTATTGGATGAATATTATATACCAGAGGCATACATATATCACCTCAAAGATGAAAACACATTAATTCAACTGTGATCTCATAAGGTAATTGGCATTTTAAAATTGGTTCTTTTATAATTGAGTATTTTCATAAAAAAATGTTTTATTTGGTAAAAAATAGACAATATTTTTTCTATTGACTCAGGAAAAAATAAATATTATTTTCATGTAATTTATAACCGTAATAAGTCATCAATATATAAGGACAATATCATTAGGTATTAAATGGAAAGGTAAAAAAATTATGAAATACTTGATTTTTTTTTAAACATAAATAGTTGCCTACCTCAATTTTCTTATCCAATTCTTTATATAGAAATCAATGATGCCTTAGCATCTTTCTAAAATTTCGCAAGATCTTAATGTGCCATTAGTGCAAGAATTAGGATAATTAAAATGAGTACACCAAATATCACTTCTTTAGGTGAATTGTTCAACTAATAGAGTATAACCAAATATTTTTATCAAGCACATGCCTTGTAGTTCCTTGACTCTCCAAGCATACAACTAAATTTCTTGTTACTAATGTTATCTTTAAACAAATATTTAGTTTTGTTGTATATTAGTCATGTCATTATTAAAAAGTCTTGTACTTTCCACAAATTAAAAAAAAATTGATCCTAAAAGATATCATTGTGTAAAACAATCCATTAAACCTTCTAAAAAACTATAGCACTTATCTTATGGAACACTAATAAAATTAAATGAGTACCTTACCAATTCATTGAAATTTGTTATATATGACATAAAAAAGTTTCCTTCTTGTACCAATCTTACAAAAGATTTTTACATTTGATATCTTACTAATGGTGCCATTATTAGTCATGAAAGACTCCTATGAAACCTTCCAAATTATCATGAAATTTAATCACTATTGGAACTTCTTATCTTACTATGTGACCAATACTATTCAGCCTCACCTTAAGAAATAAACACAATTAATTATATATTTTAGAAACATCATAACTTCTCTTTGTATAATAACCAGTCTTTTAACATTTAAAGCTCTATAACACCTTAAATAATTGTTGTATTTTCTAGAAATAACTTAAAGTTATCAACCATTGTGTATCAAGAAACCATTACTTATATCTTATTATTTGTATAGTATGTATTCTAAAAACTAAAGGCTGGTAAATAGATATATTCCAAATATATTAAAATTAATATTTATGTACGTTTTGTTAATTAAACAGATTATTAGCGCATACAAAAGAATAATAATATTAAGTAACCATCAAAATAAAAGAGGCGATTTCATTGAAAGGTTATTTTTTATTTTGTTACATCCATCATTATTACTATTATATTATAATTCTATGCATTGTTATATTTTTTTAATAATCTTAATAATTAACATCTTCATTATCTGATGACTTTTGGATAACCCTCATGTTTATATAAGGGATAATCATACGTGTTTAATTCAAGATACTATGACCCATAACAAACCTAGTTAAAATCAAATTATTTGTTGTATACATTCCTAGAATTGTGGATAATATCATTAATAGGGAAATATCTGATACACCTAAAATATATAGTATTTATGTACATATTTTTATACCTATTTTTGAGATACTTTGCTTTAATGAAAGATATTTGTGTGTTTTTTTCTTTCAGGAATTTATGTACATATTTTTATACCTATTTTTTAGATACTT
>NW_018224793.1:0-989 GCF_001263595.1 Phalaenopsis equestris | reverse complement strand
CAAAAACAATCTCCTCCCCCCCCCCCCCCCCCCCCCCACCCCAAGGAGAATGCACACATTTGCAGCAACTTCGAGCATAATGGGAATAAATGTTTGCGAGACCAATTCAGTGATATACACCAGACACGTGAGCGCCCTTTGTTTCTAGGCGAGGATGTGTTTTTTGCACTGTTCAAGGCCTAGGACTCTCCCGAGTATCAGAGGAAGAGGGAGAATGGAAAGTTGAATCGCTACTTTGACTACGAGGGCATGGCCTCAAAGCTCACTAGTGGAGCCCTTCCACATATATATTACAAGAGAAGACTGGCAAGACTTATTTTTTTGCATTAAATCTTATTTTACATTAAATGTATGTTAACTTTTCTATTACACTGACAAGCACTAGAGAAAGGAAGAGAGCTAGTTGTTGTCAAGTTACATGAGTGCACCCACTGGTGGCAGTCAGATCAGTCATAGGTGAACTACAGATCGCAGACAACCCAAGTAATTGAAAAGATTAATAAGTATAAATATCAAAATTTTTTTAGTCTCTCACTTTCATTAATCATATTTTTTATTGGAGGCCTTCCTGAGGCTCGAGGAGAGCTAATCTCACCAGTCAGCTTGTGGTTTGAACACATCTCACTACCTTCTGAGTACGATCTTTGAATGAAGGTTGTCGGTGAAAAGAAGAAGGGCATGGTCTACGGGTTGGGGACCTCGTTGCCGACCTATGATGCATGTTTGACCTCTAGCATATCTGGTGCATCCACTTCCACTTCACAGAAGGAGGAGATGCATCGCCAAATTACTGTTGAGGTTGATACCCAGGTAGCCGCCCTAAGATTGGAGATGAGCGCAGAGATCGAAGCGGCACTGCATTCAAAACTGTCGAAAGGAAAGGAGCCAGTGTAGGATGAGGGTGGGGATGATGATGTGGTGGAGAGGACACAGGATGATGAGGAGGATGAGCAAAGGGTTATTCTTTTGTTTGGTTGTGTATTGAATAA
>NW_018224792.1:0-369 GCF_001263595.1 Phalaenopsis equestris | reverse complement strand
TTAAAATCCAATTAAAAATATTAAATGATCTCAAACTCCTTCGAAATTTTTATGGTGAATTCTGTGACTTTTTAATCACAGTGGAGAGTAAAAATCAAATTATTTTGATCTTTATATTCTCCAAATTAAATATTTTAAGCAAATTGGGGTTTACTTAAAATAATAATGTTTTGATTTTTAAAAATTATAAAATTATTTCCTAAGACTACTCTGTCCAGAGAAAACTCATATGAATATTTGTAGAATTTTCTAAGTCATATGCAATTTTCTATAATTATTTGAACAGAAAATGATTAAGAATTTAGAAAATTAAGATGACTATCTAGAGATCTCTTATGTCATTGGAAAAATGCTCAAATTGTGCATCTA
>NW_018224791.1:9836-10131 GCF_001263595.1 Phalaenopsis equestris | reverse complement strand
TCTCCATTTAAATCAAGGAAAAAAATATATATCTTCATACATCGATAATGTATTCGTGTCCCTGATGAATCAAGATTACCTTTCTTCCTTTGACATACTTTACCCATTTCTGTCTTGGGAAAGTACGGTCAACTCTTTTGACCTTTAGGATCATCTGTTCAACCATCTTTGGACAGAGCAATTCAGAAGGCCATTAAGGACATCCTGATCTTTATATGGGGTCGGACCCCCAATAAGTGTGTAGGTGGACTAGTTCCACCTGGGCGTTGTATAAAGTGGGTCCCGCACTGGGTCC
>NW_018224791.1:0-216 GCF_001263595.1 Phalaenopsis equestris | reverse complement strand
AACCAGTGCACTTCCACTTCGTGAAGGAGCTTCCTCGAACTGCATTGGGCTTCGTGCAAACGTCACGATGGTATAATTTCCTTAAACCCCCTGTATTTCAATTTCTAGCCAGCCTTAGGCTTTGACGGTGATAGACGTGCGGGTTTGATCGCCTGCATGGGGTGCATGCATCGACAAGTGCCGGCGCGACGACGCATCTGTGTGATGGATCGCTTG
>NW_018224790.1:18871-21137 GCF_001263595.1 Phalaenopsis equestris | reverse complement strand
TAATCAGCCAGAAATCATACACATTGCAGATGAAAGAAGGGAGGCTACTTTGACAGACAAAGAAACAAAGAAAAAGAAGGATTCTCCATCAGGTGCCATGCCAGAAAAAGAGTTCAAGCAAATGGTTAAACAAGTGCGAGAGGACTTAGCCCAGTCCAAGGGCGGTGCATCAATTTTAAAGGGTAGACCTTACCCAGAGGAGTTCGATGCCATCCCTTTCCCTAAGGGTTTTGTGACCCCAAACTTCAAGTTATTCGATGGGACTGGAAATCCCAAACAGCACATAGCACATTTCCGAGCCAATTGTGGAAACACGAGGAATAGCTAAGCTCTACTCTGTCATCAGCCTTTCAGGGATTGCTTTTGACCGGTACGCTGACTTGCCCACGGTTCAGTTAAAACATTTTCTGAGTTGGAATAGCTATTTGTGAAAAGATTTGTTGGGGCGCAACATCATGTCTCTATTGGAGAACTCATGATGGAGAAGAAGAAGTCTAGTGAAACCTTGACAGACTATACTTTGAGATGGAGAAACCTTAGCATGAAATGTGAACCTCAGCTACAGGAACATCAAGCGATTGAGATACTACTCAAAAGCATTCATGGGCCAGTAGCTTTCATGCTTAAGGGGCTCACCATCAAATCCTTCGAGAAGCTACTCAGTAAAGCTAGCAGTCTTCAAGAAGAAATGAAGCACATGGAGCCACATGAAAAGGCTAAGGTGACCAGAGTGTTCGAAAAGAAATCAGGGGTAATCGCAACTGTCGACAAAGGAAAGCAGTCGATAAAGATATATGCAGAAGATTGTTGTTAGTCTTTGTCACAGTACTCTCAGAAATAGAGCAGTCAATCCAACCAACGGTCGTCCAACGGAAAGCAGTCAATCCAACCAACGACCGTCTCAGGAGGGATCACCCCGGACAACGGGTAAAAGAATATCCTTGTTAGGAGCGACAGAAATTCCTTCAAAGATTCAAAGATGAAGTTGTACCCAAAATATTCAAAAGCTTGATGAAGAAACCAAAATTCAAACTACCTGATCCAAAGAAACCCGAAGAGGTGGTTAAGAAGAATGAACTGAATTATTGCCCATACAGCCGGTTGCGTGGGCATACTATAGACAAGTTTTTTGTCTTTAAAGACTGGCTCGAGAAGAACCTCAAGGAAGAAAATATAACAATCCCAAAGGAGTACTTGAGAGAACCCGAAAAAGGTTTCATAAACATGATTTCAGCTGAGTCAACCTCCCCAATTGATCCATATGTCGGAACAGATGGATGGAGTACAACTTGGGATGAACTCAAAAGGGTCCTCAATCAAATACAAGATCCATCAAAACAGGCTTCTACAAATACCGAAGAAGGATGGAATTAAGTATGGAACAAATCATTCAAGAAGATACTGAACACGCTACGGTCTGCATCAAAACAAGCCTCTATTCAGAGTCTGCAGCATACTGAGCCCGAGATGAAGATTTCACCAGCAAACCCGTCATCATCAAAGACAAAGAACAAGAAAATCACTGCCAAGATTGATAGCACGGGGGGTAGGATAGGGGCTGCCTCTACTAGATTGGTTGTCTCGGATTTTGGGAAGAAAGTCCTCAAACCCTTGACTTTGTATGATTATCTTTTTGTCCCTCCGGGGTCTTATGAATATAATGGTTGTGATTTCGGCTACGTTTTGACTATTTCTGGTAATAACGTGACTGATTATAACAAAGTTAGTTGCGATCTCGATCCCCAAAATGATAGTCAAATCGTACTTGAGTCTGATGAACTCATTGTTAAGGCCAAAGAAGAACTCAGTGATATCGATTACGACAGCGCCGATAACGAAGAACCAACTCTCGAGCATCATGGTACACCATTTGCCATCAACTTAGATCTTTCCGACGAAGAGGAAAAGACACTAAAAGATTCAACAATGATATCTCAAGAAGAAGAGATCACAGAAGTCAACTTAAGGAGCAAAAAAGTGTTACCGCCAAGAACAGCTCCAATAGACAAAGGAAAACAGATATTGACTCAAGAAGAGGTACCCCCACCTCCGCCACTGGAAGAACCACATAATCAAGACAAAATCGGAGGAGCATATAAAGTAGACTACAACGTGCTAGCTCATCTTAGGAAGTTTCCTGCCCGACTAAGCATCTACAACGCTCTGATCCTGTCAAGGAAATGAGAGAAATCTCTGGTTACAGCTTTGCTGGATCCAAAAATTTGCTTAGCTTAGTTGGCTAGCACATCCACAGATGAAGTTTGCT
>NW_018224790.1:0-3055 GCF_001263595.1 Phalaenopsis equestris | reverse complement strand
TATATTAAGGCGGTCTTGTATAATGAGCCATGCCAAAAATACACACACACACAGGTACAAAAAGGGAGGAGCAATGTAATGATTCATATATTAACCTCTTTCTGCAGGTGTTGTTTATCTCCTCCCACTAGACATAACTCATATGTTTTGCATGATATAATACGTGCTAACCTATTCTGCAGGTCGAATCGTGTTTTATTTATTTTATCATATATTTGATAGAGTCCCTAATATTGAGTCTGTATCAGAAATAAGGTACGGGCACTGGTTTTGATACGCATGACTCACCAAATCTTGTGATGGGGATTAGAAGTAGCTACTCCTGTCCCGTACCTTAATTTTGAATTCATATTCATGTATAAATTTGGGACTGACATGTATATGCGGAGTTCGATCGTTTTTCTTGCTTTCCTGGGATTTGTAGACCCAACGACACCAGCCTTATATTATTTTGTTTGGCGTGTCTTTACTTTCATGGATTGTGTTTGCCTTTTATTTTTCTTGGCTTGTTGGTTTGTCTGGGCTCTACGAAAAATGAAATTCAGGCTCTATAAGGACAAAATAATGTCTTTTCAAAATTTTATTAATAAAAGTTTCAAGATAAAATTTAAAATTTAGAATTAAAATATTCTAATTTTAAAATGAGTAATTTCATTTATGTATTTACTTTTCTACCTGGTTTTAGGGTCGGTTTTAAAACGGGATTGCCTATCATGAATATTACACAAATCATCCCTAATAGAGCCTCTGTTTAAAATCAAATTTAAAAAATAATTGCATCATTTTGCATGTCCTGAGGTGAAGTCCCCGTGCTCCTCCAATCGACTAAGTCAAGCATAAATTTCTACATAAGAGGTTGTCTAAAATGACTAGCGTGTTAGAGGATTCTTTGACCCAAACGAGGAATGATTCCTTTGTGTGGCAGTTCCAGCTATATAGCTGGGCCCCTCTCATCTTCTCCTTTTCAGCGGCATCTTCTTCATCGAATTGATGAGTATAAGTCCCACATTTACCTATTCCACCTCTTAGAGAGTGATAGGAAATTTGAGGTTTATTTATTATATCTTTAGGGCTACCGGGATTCTCTTGGATGACACAATTCATGGATTGCTGATAAGAGGTCTCTGGTCGGGTTGGGTCGACTACCTTCATGATCCAGTAACTTAGGGTTTCCATAACTTGCGATGAAGGATTGATGACATTCTAACCTGGCCACCTCTGCCTGCTTAGAGACTCCTCCCATTTTCTATTGACATCTCCTTTGAGCCTTGCCATCCCTTTAAAAAAAAACAAATCGTTGATATCGTTTTGTGGGCCCTGCATGGCTAAGTGCCATCGCCCGTAGTGGATACAGTGATTCACCCTTTTCCCTATGGCCCGATATAGGTATCGAAAGCATCGAGATTCTCCTACTTGAAATAATCAAAATCTTTTGGTTTCCTAAATTACCAGATTAAAAGTAATTTCAGCAAGATCATTTTTATCGAGAGTATTCTTAGACATCCCTCAAGATATAATTAACCTAAGGAATATTTTCTTTTAGGAGATGCTCTTAACCCATAACAAACACAAAAACTTGACTCTCTGGTTGTGGGTTGCTTTCATAGGTTTTCTTCATGGATATTTTTCAAATGCATTTTCGATTCAATCTCGTTTCGGAAGTACATTGTCGGGCTATCACGCTAGCCTACATTATGAAAGTTTTTCATTTTCTTTTTATATTGTTTGTCTATTTTTGTTGTATTTTCTTTTTTTTTTCAGCTCCTCTCAAAAGAGAAACTTATCTGGAAAGAGAATTACACAATGACAACAAGATAAGTTGGCGACTCCAAAAAGTTCAACTAAAAAGAAGGAAAACAATCTATAGTACAATTTGAATTCAAATGTGGTGGTAACCAGCTTGTCGACGCACTTGAGTTTGGCCGACTAAGACGGCCGGTCGAGTGGCAATCGTGTCTGCCTAAGTAAAAGGTTGGTCGATTGATTCGTTGCGGTCGAGTGCCATTGTGAAGAGTTTATGCAGTTTGGGACTGTAGGTGTGGCCCACTGATTGAATCCCTCGCCATAATGTATTTGGTGGCTTCGACTGAGCTATCGGTTGTTGAATGATCGACTTGGATCACGTTCTCTTAGTATGATGCCTCAGTTGTTCAGTCATTATCCTGAGTCGCTTGATTGTTTTGATATTCGTGTCGATAGTTTTGATGCATATATTTAAATAATTTAAATAGTGATTTTTTTGTAGAGAAATATTTGCATGTAAATAAAAAAAAATGCTACGAAACATAAGTCACGGCACTGATGTAAACTGAATTTGGCTGGCCAGTTCTGACAATGATGGACCGAACAATGCCAGTTGAGACGACAGGGTTAAGTGGGCTGAAAATTTTCTCTTATATGTTTAGAAGGTTGATTAATAAGATATATCAGTATACATTTTAATACAATTTTTAAATTTGATAATATAGTTCAGCTGTTTAACTATTTTCAGGACGAGCTCGGCAGTCCAACACTTGATCGGGGTTGAGCTTAGCGGAGCTCGTGGAGATTTAATACTGAAATGTCAACGAAGAAATGCTATTGAGCATTTGAGAAGAAAAAAGCTATTTAATAATATACTGCTTTTGATTCTTTTTTATACATAGAGTTCCGTATCGTTTGTGAATATATATAGTCTGATGAAAGATCTAATAATATAAAAGATACGCCATAGAGAGAAGGAGAGATTGACCAAAATCTTGAGAGAGAACCTTAGGAAATGTGTGGAATTCTTATCTTCGATCAATTAGATCGCGTGGCCTGTCGAAGGTCTCTGAGTTACAAGGTCTTAAAAGAAGAAAGAGAGGAGATCTAAAGTCCTCACTCCGTCCTTTTTCATCCCCTTTTATACACAAGGGAGAAAAATCATAAAATAATCGACATATTACATCATGTAATGTACGATGTTTTTCTTTGATCTCTTGACGAAAGGCTCGTGATTTGGGAGTCAGGTGTTACCAATACGGCTTCTGTCCCTAATGTTTGAGGGAAGAGATTGAGTTCCAAGTGTAGGGCG
>NW_018224789.1:0-1500 GCF_001263595.1 Phalaenopsis equestris | reverse complement strand
TAACTTCTTATATTTTTTGCACTATTTTGTTTGATATAGGTTTGTGAACCCAGGGTTCATTAGTTCTAGATTTCGACCATCTGTAGTTAGAGATGCACTTGAGTGTTGTAACTGACGAGATGAGGAATGAGCTCAAAATGTTGAATGTTGATCAGTTCTTTGCACTTTCACCTTATCCCCAAGACAATGTGGTCACACTTCAAATATTGAAATGTTGGATACATGAAAAAATGATTTTCAGAATGAGAGGGAAAGATCTGAGGATAAATCCTGATGAAGTTGCCCTTTTGATTGGTATGTCAAATAGAGGAGAAATTCCAAAGTAGAAGAAAGTTCCATCATGTGGCGTTGATGGCCGTCAAATGAAGGCTAATCTGTTGAACTTCGGAACTGGGGAGTCTCCTGCCCCTTTTAATCAATTGTATATAAACTATTTGTTATCAAATTTATTTTTTTCGTCTAGTAATTTCAGTGTATCCAAAAGACTTTACATCTTTGGAGAGAATGTAGATACGTTTGCTTCATTTAATTGGCCCGCTGCGCTATGTGAATATTTTATTGAGCAAATAAATGCGGTTGCCATCAAAATAAGGATGAACCGGCCTCTGGGAATTATAAATGGTTTTCTTTTTTTGCTAACGGTAAGTACACCGTATTAAAGCCAAACACAATTTATTTCTTTGTGTAAGCTGAATATGCCTTTTTTCACACAGCTATGGTTTTATGAGCACACTTCTTTGATTACTCCTGCGAATCCTGAGGCTAGACCTCGAATGTTGAGGTGGCCAACAACTGTAAGCTTGAGCTCATCCCAACTTGATATAGCTTTTAAGATGCTGACTCCGGATCAGGCAAGTTACATATATCTTTAATTTCTAATTAAATTATTATGTTGTTTTGAAACTATTAATGATCAAAGCGTTTCTTTTTTGAAATTACTCGCAGGTTCATGATAAATTTTTGGATCTGAAAGAGGATGAGCTCAATTTGTTATCCAATCCAGATGAAGGATTGCCTGGTCCAGTTCCTGTGGCGCAAGTCCAAGGCAGACCAGAGGCACCCGTATCATTTGAGAGGCGCCCGTATCATTTGATATGGGGCCAGTTGATTCAGGGGACATCACCCTGAGCCATTGTATACCATAATAAATAAAAGCATGGAATCAATAGTCGAGCTGCTTAAAGACCAAGAGAAATGCTTCACTGAATTTCAGGGAACCTTGAATAGAATAACTGTTGGAGTGTCGAGTTTGCAGGGGCAAATGTCGGTGCTGCAACATAAGTTTGATAAATCTGAAAATATTCCAACTAATAAAGGCGAAGAGATCAGCGTAGATGATCCCCAGCCAGCCTCCTCACGTGGATGGAGTCCTCATGATTTTGTTACCCAACATTCAGCTTCTGTTGATGTTACCCAACATACAGATTCTGTTGGAGAAGAGGGAATCCAACCGTCGTCTGTTGTGGAAGAAGGAACCCATGTTGAAGGAGATAAAGTTGA
>NW_018224788.1:1890-14085 GCF_001263595.1 Phalaenopsis equestris | reverse complement strand
AAAATAAAATAAGTATAAGATGTCTAACTCCAGCGTTTATTTTAGAACAAGAGAGTCTTTGTTTGTTTAATAATACTTATTGATTAATAATATATTTATTATGAGTATTTAGTTAGAGAACTATTTCTAATAGAAGATTTTGTGAAATTATCCCAATCATTGATAACCTATTGTATTTTGAACAAATAGATTTAAAATTTGTTAAAAATAAAATTGGTATAGGTTCAAAGAGTATTGCAGGGTTTCAACTTCAACTACAATACAATTGGTCATCAACAGATTGATATTATGCGAACGCTTTTTATGAGGAGTTATAGATGTGATCGAAAATGTGTAAAGGAGAATAAGAGTTGAAGATAGATACCCATTACTATTAGGCATTGAAAAGAACAATAACATTTAATGGCGAAGTGGAGTTTGCATCGAGAGTTCCCTAGGAGCAAGCTTTGAAAAGAAAAAAACATGTGTGAGGGCAAGCATTGATGGGATTATTATGAATTCTCTAATAGAAATGATAAAAAATTCAAATCAAGTTCAAAATAGCATTGTAAAGAATTTAATTTAAAATAGTGCAAAAATCGATGAGCCTAATATAATTTCATATTTATGAAATTTGAGATTTTGGGCTCATGTTGATTGATGTTCTCAAAAAGTAAAGCGGAATAGGAGACCCTAAGGATTTAAAAATACTACCAGAATTTTCTAAATCACACACAACAATACAACAATAAAAACAAACATACAAATAACTATAAGTTGTCTCCCACAGAGCGCTTGGTTTTATGTCGTCAGTCCGACACAACCAGTGCTTATTTTGGTTGACCCAACATCATAAAATCATTTAATTTTAGTTGGTCTCCTAAAAAGTAAGATTTCAGTCTTTGACTATTCACCTTAAATATTTTGTCAGTTTTAGGATCTTTGATATCCACAGCTCCATAGGAGCTCCATAGCTCCATAGGGATAAAATTTCATCACAACAAATGGGTCCATCCACCTGGACTTAAGTTTGCCAGGAAATAATCTTAACCTTGCATTGTAAAGCAAAATTTGTTGCCCAAGCTGAAAATTTTTAGTAAGAATCCTTCGATCATGTCACATCTTCATTTTTTCTTTGTAAGTCCTAGCACTTTCATAAGATTCATTCTCTTCAAACTCATTCAATTGCAATAGCCTTTTATCACCAGCATCTTTTAAATTATAATTAAACCCTTTAATTGCCCAATATGCTTTATACTCAAGTTCAACTGGTAAGTGACAAGCTTTTCCAAATATTAGCCTATATGGGGACATTCCTATAGGAGTTCTGTATGCAATCATATAAGCCCACAAAGCATAGTCAAGCTTGACTGACCAATCCATTTTCGTTGGATTCATAATTTTTTCCAATATTCTTTTAAATTCTCCATTATTCTTTTAAATTCATGATTGGATAATTCAGCCAAACCACTTGTCTGAGGATCATAAGTAGTAGTAATTTTATGGTTTATATGATATTTCCTTAATAACTTCTCTATTTTTGCATTTCTAAAATGACTTCCCCCATCAGTTATGATTACTCTCGGCATCCCAAATCTACAAAATATATTCTTCTTAAAAACTTTGCAACACTTTGAGCAACACATCGAGGTAAAGCAACGACTTATATCATTTGGATATGTAGTCTACTGCTAACAATATAAATAAATTTTTAAGAGATGATATAAATGGTCCCATGAAATCTAATCCCCAAACCTCAAATATCTCAACTTCTAACACATAATTGAGGGGCATCTCATTGCTCCTAGAAATATTGCCTACTCGTTGACATCGATCAAAAGTTTTGATATAAGCGTTAAGAAATCTCTAAAGATTGTAGTCCAATAAAATCCAGATTGTAAAATTTTGTATGTTATTTTATCAACACCAAAATGTCATCCAAAATCAGAATTATGACATTTTTGGATAATTTCATAAGTTTCTTTTAAAGGCACGCATCGTGAAATAATTAAATCATTTCCTTGTTTATATAAAATGGGTCATCCTAAAAATAAGTCATAGCTTCAGAAAAAAATTTCCTTTTCTATATGTCGTTCCATATGGTATAATATCACTGATAATGAAGTTCACATTGTTGGCATACCATGGAACACTCCACTCATTAACATTGAACAATTCTTCATTTGGAAAATGTTCATTAATCTCTTTTCAAAATTAAGTGGTTTCTCTAATTCAAGTCTAGACAAATGATCAGCAATTTGATTCTCAGCTCTCTTCCTGTCTATTATTTCAAAGTCAAATTCTTGCAAAAGAAGAACCCACCTAATCAATCTTGTTTTACATCCTTCTTTTTCATTAAATGCTTAATAGCAAAATGATCTGTATGCACAATACATTTAGTTCTAATTAAGTATGATCTAAATTTATCAAAATCATATACTACTGTTAATAACTCTTTTTCAGTTGTGGTATAATTAATTTGAGTTTCATTAAAAGTTCTACTAGCATAGTAGATAAACTTGAAAATCTTATCATGTTTTTGTCCTAAAACAGCTCCAATACCATAATCACTAGCATCACATATCAATTCAAAAGGTTTTTCCTAATCTGGTGAAATAAGAATTGGTGTAGTGACTAATTTTTTTTTAATAATTCAAAAGTTTTTAGGCACTCTTTATCAAAATTAAAAATTACATCTTTTTCAAGTAACTGGCATAGAGGCTTAGCAATTTTTGAAAAGTCTTTAATATACCGCTTGTAGAATCCAACATGTCCTAAAAAACTCATAATTTCCTTCACACTTGTTGGGTGAGGTAAATTAGCAATCACTTGAATTTTTGCACAGTCTACTTCCATTCCATTTTCTGAAATTTGATGTCCCAAAAATATTCCTCTTGCTCCCATAAATTGACATTTTTCCCAATTAAGGACTAAATTTGTTTCTTCAAAATGCTTTAAAATGGCTCCACCAATGAGAATCAAAATTTTTCTCTAAAACACAAATAAATTTCTTAAATATCACAAAGACAATATTCATGATATAGAGAAGTACATGCACTCTAAAGCCTAGGCGATGAACTGATTGTTGCCAAAAAGCTCATATAGTTTGCGGTCCCATGAGCACAAAGCAAAAGGCATGGGAAACATTTTGTAGAAGATGTTTCGGATAAGCCTGTCCTCGATAATGTTATCAACATTATAGGGATACCACCTGCAATCCTGTGAAGAGATGATCCACCTTAAAATTACCTATTTTTATGCACCCTATTTCTGTGAAGAGATGATCCACCTTAAAATTACCTATTTTTATGCACATTTTATGCTCAATTTTTGAGAATATTGTGCTTAAATGAAATGTATTTTTATGTTTTTGGTTTCAAGATCAAGAAAAAGATTTTAAGAGTAAAAAGGAGCAAAAATAAACCAAAACGGAGCAAAATAAGTTAAACTAAAGAGAATTGCCAAACCAATCAAACTGGCACCTAGGCACTAGGATCTAAATTCTAGACGCCAGTTACAGAACTCAACTGGCGCTTAGGCACAACAGTTTGGTGCCTGGGCGCCACAGTTATTTTCTAGAAGATTCATTGAATGATGTTGAATTTTGAAGAGATGCCTGAAGCAACTCTTAGTCATTTTTTAAGCTCTATAAATAGAGATTAATTCTAAGAGGCTAGGGGGTCGGATATATAGAGCATATAGTGTGTGAGTGTGTTAAGAGTGTGGGTAGTTGTCTTTGTGAGTTTTTGTGATTTCTGAAGTTTGTAAGTCATATAAGTGTTTTTTGGAGTCAGAGAAGTCAGAGAACTTCAAAGTAATGCTTAAGGAAACATTCCAAATAAGTATGTGTATCTTTTTCTTTAACTCTTGTACTTTGAATTTAAGTTTTATAAATATGTTTTATTTTATTATCTCCATGTGTTTTGAGTAGTTTTCTCTCTTTCTCCTTGCAATATGAAGCAATTAAGTAAGTGATTTTGATTTTGTTTAAAACTTCTTTTATTCATAAAAATTGTGATGATATTTTTATTGGTCCTTCATTTATTTTACAAAATTGCCACTTATTTTGTTAAAATTTATTGAGGAAACTTATAGACCTTAGAGGACTAAGATTTCTTGACTTGTAAATATCAAATTTCACTTTGGAAAGAGCAGTGGAAATCATCTGAGGGGGGTGCAAATAGATAGGGAGATACATTTTCATGAGCATAGAATTGGTGTTTCTAGAGTGACAGACTAGATTATTTTATCAATTTGGTTCTAGAGATTGGAAATAAGTGTCACTGGTAGGTCCTATAGAGAAGACACGGTGGGTGTAATCTAGGAGTGAGAGACTAGAACCTAACTAGCACTATTATACATGCCGACACTAACTTTAGATTATTCAATGTTCTTTACACATCAAAAGAAGTAAGGAATATGTATGCTTCTATTTATAACAATACCACAATCAAACTTCTAAACATTTGAAATCTTACACTGAATATGAATTATTTACAAGAAAACAGTCTCTTTTTATATATTTTCTAAAACACTGCATTTATTTTTACTTGCCTTTGTAGAAATTAGTAAACTTAATTTCATCATTAATACTTTATATATTTGTTGCAGTCATAGGTAAAGTTCTCTTAAAGTTAAAATTTCTGAATTTCTTCTTTTCATTTACAGTTATATGTGGGATCGATACTAGATTTTTATAGAAAATCCTATATTACTTCCTATATTACTTGAAATGAACTTGAAATGATACGTATACTTACGTAATACCCCTAGTGAGAAAACTATTTCCTTAAATTTTATCATATTATATTTTTCCTCACTAGCCGGTAAACATAATTTGAGTTAAGTTTTTGGCATATTAAGGAATATAAATATCTGTGTAATTGCAGTTCAGGTCAATTTTTTGGCATTGTTGTCGGGGACACGAAAAAAATAAAACTTTAAAAAGGAAATATCTTTTCAGAATTTTCTTTGAAACTTTATTTGAACTGTAGGATTATAAAAAATTAATTAGTTTTAACTTATTGCAAATTTAAGAATAAAATTAGCAAAAGTCAAAATAAAGAGAAAAAATATCTATTAAAAAATAATTTTAATTTATTTAGATTACTTTAGTATTTTACTTTTTGTATGTGAAGTTTGGGATCTGAAGGTTTAGTACCCTACAATTTTGAATTAGACCAAACTATAAGAAGAATTTGAAATAAAAAAACAACTTCACAATTCTCAAGAAATGACAAACTCATCACAAAATAATATTGAAACTTTAACTACTAAAAATGAGCATCTAATTTTATAAAGACCTTTAAGGGATTATGCAAAACCTATGGCAGATGAAATTCACTTAAGTATTCAAGTCTCTACTGTAGCGGCTAACTCATTTGAACTTAAACCTTCAATAATACAAATGGTACAAAATAATCAATTTGGGGGAAAACCAACTCAGGATCCAAATTTACATCTTGCAAGTTTTCTAGAACTTTTTGTTACATTCAAATATTATGGTGTATCAAACGACGCAATTAAACTTAGAATTTTTCATTTTTACTTAAGGGATAAAGCTAAGATGTGGTTAAACACATTAGCACGTGGATCTATTAGAATTTGGGGACATATGTCACAAAAATTCTTGGCTAAAAGATTTCCTCCTTCAAAAACTATTAAGTTTGGAAATGATATTACTTCTTTTATTCAATATGCTTGGGAATGATTTAAGGAACTCCTTAGAAAGTGCACACATCATGGTTTACATGATCGGTTAATTATTCAAACGGTTAATTATTCAAACATTTTAAAAATGGGTTAATAGGATTCCTTAGATCTATAATTGATACTGTAGCTGAAGGATTTTTAATGTTAAAATCATTTAATGAAGCTCATTCTTGAATTGAAGAAATGACCACTAATAATTTTCGTGTTGGGGAGGAGAAAGCTTTTTCTGCGAGGTAGAAGAAGTTGATGCCTCTTCAAGCAGAGGTACCGTCACTGTCCATTGACAATGAAATGCTCCAAAGAAGCGTCCAACCACCAGAGAAGCAAAGCAATGAAGTGGTGGAGCTTGTACGCTGGTGGCACACAACTGGAATGGAAAACATAAGGAGGAGGGTGCAAAATTTGAGGTTATGCGTGGGAGTGAGATTGGTTTGTCACAAGCTTAGATCCAGGAAGGAAGTAGGCTGGCTAGATGTCACCAAAGAGGAGCAAAGACCAAAGTGTGGTCGGTTGAAAGGAAGAAGAGACTAAAAGGGGTGGCGGTTGGCTGCAGTCGACGAAACTCAGAGGCGAGTTGGGAACTCCGGCGGCTGAGAAACATGTCGCCGTAGTGGGTCGGTAGAGGATGAGAGCTGGGCGTGCGACTAAAAGAAAAGGAGGAAAGGCCAAAGGATGCAGCACTAGAGGTTTCGACAGGTGGTTGGCGGAGGAGCTCGGACGTTGAGGGATTGCCGGTGAGGAGCGGTAGCCGGCGTAGCTTGGGTGCAAAGAAGAAGATTACACTGGTGGCTTCGACAAAGGCAGGTTATCGGCAGCTGGAGGAGACATGTAGGTCGTCAATGGTGTCAACTTCGTTGGCGAGGAGGAGGGAGACCAGTGAGGAGGGAGGCGGCGGCGAGGCAAGGGGGAGCTCGGGCTAGGGCTTCGCGAAAACAATGTTAAGAGGAGAGGTCATGTGTGATCTAATGGGGAAATGATGGATGCAATGTTTAAATAAGTGGGATAATAATAATAATATTATTAAAATAATAATATCAATGACAATCATTTAATTAACCATCATACGATACGACACATTTTTAGCCTGGACGGGCCAACATTTTTAAATTAAGGTCCTCTCTAGGTAAAATCAACATTCCAGACACACTTGCATAGTCTGTTTCGTCATCTGGGGTCCTTTAAACAACTTTTTTTGAAGATGGAGCCAAAATGAGAGTTGATCCCGAATTTTTTGTATGTAAGGATTTATGAAGTTGACACCACTACAGTGCCAAAAACTTAATCCCTATATGAAAAGTAAGTTGTGTAAAATATATATAAATTATAAGCAATGAATAATGGTATTCTACGCAAGTATACGTATCGTTATCAAGTAATAATGAATTTTGTATTTAAGCCACAAATATCGATCCCACGGCGAAGGTGTAAGTTAGCAATGATAAATTTTAACAGGAAATTTACAGAAAATCAAACGAAATCACTGTCACTAATTTTGAATGTTCAGATATTAACCAAACTAAATTACTTAACTATTAGCAAAAATAGAAATGCAACTTTTAAATATTAAACACTAATCTAAGAACTATGTTTAGGTAATGAAGATTTCTTATTTGAAAAAGCATCATTTCTACTACAATGAAATTCTGGAGAAATGAGATGAGATAAATGTTTTTAATATGTATTGTGCCAAATAGGAGCAATTTTAATTCTCTACCCTGATACAGTGCATAGAAAATCATTGGCTAATTTTAGGTTTAGTCCATAAATTCGTGGCTAGGCTAAAAGGATACCAGCTCCCACTCCAGAGCACCCACTTCCCTTCACTTGAAGACTAACTCTCGCTTTAGTTTTTAAACACTAGAACCAAATTAAGGATTTTAGTCTGTCACCCTAAAGATTCTCCAATTTTTCACCAAGTAAAGAGTATTTTCCTATTTATTTGCACTTAATTTCATGTATGAATTTCTCCTTCATGAAATCAAATGTGATCCTCACTCTGTTGTAGAACTCATACTCCATGTACACCAAGTAAAGAGTATTTCCCTATTTTAACAAATCAATTGGCCACACTGAAAAGTAAATTAAGTTCTGAGTTGAAAATCATCACAATTTATTTGATATTTTAATTATGGCACATTCATTTTATCTCTTCATTTCACCATATCTTAGAGTAGGGGGAAAGATAGAGGGAACTACTCAGACTTCATGAGAAAGATATGACAAAACACAAATTTCATATATAAAATAAATTTCATACAACACTAAATAAACAAACAAACTTATCTGAAACTCTTTCTCAAAGAAAATCCTTTGTAGCCTTTCCTTAGAGATGCAGGAAGAAGAATTCTCACACTTTTCTTCTTCTCCAACACTCTTACACAAAGTTTTACACTAAATCTCACCACAAAAACTCTAAAATATGAAAGCAAAATCACTAATTGACTCCAATAGGGTTGTGGAATGGAATGATGTGGAGCAAAAAATGAACGTAGAGGAGCCCATTTTCTGATGAAATTTGGCCCCAGATAGAGCCCAAGGTCAGTTCTCCAAGAGGTGCCTCCAAAAACTCTTCAAAAAGTCGTCCAAATACATCAAACCTTCTAAAAACGGGGTCTGCAACGGCTTTAACACCGTCGACGTTGTCTGCCACCGTCGGCATTGATCTGGCGCCTCGGCGCTGATCTGGGGCCGTCGACACTGAGTAAAAATCTCCAGCATTAAAGTGTTTTGCGTCGTTGGCGCTGACCTCAGCATTGTCGGCGTTGAGCATTTCTTCAAAAACTAAAATTTTGACTCTAAACTTCATCCTTTTTGCATTATTTTTGCTTTAAGCCCTAAAAATCAACAACCTACAAGAAAACATCAAAATACCTTCCATTAAAGTGCAATATCATCAAAAATGAGTATAAAATATGGGTCTAAAAATGCATATATTTTCGGTATATCAAAATCCCCCAAACTTACAAGTTACTTGTCCTCAAGTAACTTCTCTACTATATAAAAATATGATTTATAGTAGAGAATTTAACTTTTAGATATCCATATTTTAGTTTACTAAATATAATAGTTTTAACTTAAGAAAAATTCAAAACAGCTCCAGTTAATACTAAAGGTGTAAGGATATACAGTAATTAAGTCTAAGGTTTCTGATCCTCTATTTTTTTCAAGAAAAAATGCAATTTGTTATATTAAAGTCACTTAGGAAATTCATATGAAAATGAAACTCATAAAACTTTATTAATAATTAAGTTAATATTCAAATAAAAAGTTTAGAAAATGTGTCCAAGTCTTTTTCCTTAAGTTTATTCAAGAGAAGTTAATTTTTAATCAGGCATCTCCTCAAGCTTCTCCTCACATCTTTTCTTTTTCTTTTTCTTTTTCTTTTTTTTCTTTTTCTTTCCTTTTTATTTTTTTTCTTTTTTTCTTTTCTTTTCTTTTCTTTCTTTTCTTTTCCTAGGGATTACTATATCTGGATAGCCTTTAATGATTTTGAACTTCAATATCCTCTCCTTAAAAGTTAAAAACTTTTTATATTTCTTCACTTAACAAATTTATATTAACTTAAAGATTTCATTAATTTTAATTATTTTCTTTTTACATGAACCTCTTTAAGATTTTTAATACTTCAAAAATACAATTTTTTTTACTAAAAATAGAAAAACATAGTCTTATTCTCTTTTACCAAATATCTTAGCCCATAGAATTAATCTTTATTATTGAAAATTTTTACTTAAATTTACTATATATTTAGAAACATAAATATAGTTATCCAAAGTTAACTCCTGATACCAAAGGTCATGTTAAATTTAAAATTTTGAAAATATAATTAAGTGAGGACAAATAAAATTCAGTTCTTTTCTAATAATGATATTTTTCTCCCCTCCAAACTTAATTTTTTTAAAAGATTTTTACATGAAGAACTTTAAAAATGAAGGGTAAAAGAAAGAATTAAATACATAAGAAAAATTCATACCTGTTGGAGATTCTGATTTTGAACATAAATTTTGAAATGCTGTAGGTGCTAATATGAAAACTACAAGGCTAAAAACATTAAATTGCACATAATGCATATAACATTTGCTGAGAAAAAGCTAATCACAATACATAACAAAGTACTGAAAATAACAACAGAACTAAACTAAATTCTAAAAATGAAAACAGTTTTTCACATTACAGTTTCACATAACATAATTACAGAGTCTCAAAAACAACATAACACAAACAATACAATCACACAGTACCAACACATACAAACAAACAAACAAAAAGATCACCAGTCATCATCTTCCTCATCATCAACATCTAACTTATGCTACTGATATGGAGTATAAGTAGGGTGAATAGGGAACTGAACTGTATGGTCACCCCTCAGGTATTTTACTAAAGCATCATCATAAGCAGCATCATACTCTAATTTCTGGTGAATTAGATCATCAGTGTGAGCATTTCTGGCCTCCATATTTTGCATCATATGATCCATCCTCAAAATATTTCCTTATTGAATCATCATTTGGTCCAACAACTCTCTGTTGTTGGGGTCACTTGAAGTAGAATCACTAAGGGTTCTAGAAGTAGAAGGAATATCCCTGGCCTATCTTCCAGATCTATAATCAACATGGGACTCATAAGTCTTGATGTTGGTAGGCCCAATGGGGCTCTGAGGCTCAATCCTCTTCTCATCAGGTCTGAAATCAACTCCTACATGCTCACAAAGTGTGTAAATCAGAGTAGGGTGCGCCAATCCACCAGTGGTCTCTCCCAGAGTAATAGATTGATTGTTCATATAAATGATAGAGCCTACATTTATATCCATCACTTGTTGAATACAGTAGTTCAGGATGGCTCTATCCTTGGTCACTTCACTATGATGATTCGTTGGAATCATCCTCGCAGAAATAAAATAGTGTTAGGCTTTCGATATTACATTTAACATAGAAAGGGGAAAGTTAACTTTAACTCCATCTTTTATTTTCTAAGCCCCTTTCTCACTTGTCAGAAAAGAAATAACTTCATCTAAAGCCTGATCTACAACATAAAAAGAATGACAAAAAGAATGATATTGGCATCTATACATATCTTCTAACTGATAAAGCTCATTAATTTTCTTGGGGTAAACTCCACCCTTTTTCCTCGAACAAAAACAAAATCATCAAAAGCATCAGGAAGGTTGGCATAAAATTCCTTTACAATCCCAGCTATCGCATCGGCAGTAAAATAGCAGAAGTTTTCCCATTGCCGAGTGATAATCAATCATTCAACTTCTTCTCCCGGATTTTTAAAACCTCGGTCCTAAATTACTTTTTTATTTTCTTGCAAACTATGAAATCGAGCACTGGCTCTAAAACTTTTGCTTGTCATATTCTACTTTTCTTTTGCTCGATCTAGGTGTTATAGGAAATCTAGAAAATTTTGAAAAATTCCGATTAAATCTCAAAAATTCCAAAAATCAAAATGTAAACTACTTTAAACTTAAATCCACTAAGTAAGAGTTTTTCACAAAGGAATTTTCTCAAAATTTCTCAAAAAAAATTTAAAATTTTGGATCTAGTCAATGTGAGAAAACTCTTTGGTGAAAACCAAAAAAATTTTTACTTTAAAGTGTAGATGTTACCTAGAGAAGATGAAATCTGAAGTTTCTTTGCCTCAAAATTGCCTCAAATCTTCCCAAAATCTAGCCCTAGGTACAAAACTGAAGGTTGAAGGTGACTTAAGGGGGTAAAAATGGAGGTTTGCGGTGAAAATCACGAAGTAAATGGTTAATTCACTGCTCTCGGGTCGAGGTCGTCGTCGGCGCCAATGCCAGCATCGTCGATGCTGAAGGCTCGAAATTCAATTTTTTTATTTTTTAAATTTCCAATTTCCTTTCAATTTTCTCCAAAGTTTCTAGTATTTTTAAACACAAATTTTTATCTAAATTCATAAATACACATTTCACAAACAATCATTTTCACAAACAACAACAAATTGTCTTTTATATATGAAAATACACTTTTTACAAACACATTTCACAAATTCATACCTATTAAACAAAATAATAGTAAATCAGCGTTGAAATCAAGCCACAATACTAAATGCTGACACAAAACTATACACATAAACAAAGTTCAAAATTCTAAAGCAAAAATAAAACAAATCAAACCTAACCAAATCCATACAATTACACTAAAACACAAACATTTTTAAGCCAGTAAAGAGTTCACAATCTTTAATCATTCAGCCTCATCTTCAGTGCTTTCATCTTCTCTAATATCTCCCATATATTGGTAATGAGCATATGGGTTGTAGAAGGATCGGTATGGGAATTTATCTATCAAATTTTCTTCGATCCGCCCTTTTTCTTTAAACAACCGAACTAATCCTGCTTCAGAAGTTCTAGTGTGATTAATTTTTTTTTTCATTCTCCAATCTAGGTGATCAAAAATGTACTTGAGATCTCCTACTGCATTCATAATACTCTGAAGTTCTCTTTCAATTTTCTTCAATTTCTTCTCTAAAGCTTCTCTA
>NW_018224788.1:0-1651 GCF_001263595.1 Phalaenopsis equestris | reverse complement strand
TTCCCATCACAGATTTAAATATAATTGAACCTATATCAATAGGGTTCTTTGAATAGAGTAGTTTAAAATAGTACTCTCCTTGGTGACTCTACTGATCATCATAGTAGGGAATAATTTTACACAAATAAAGAAATGTCATTGCTTCGAAATTGGATTAAGTGAAGGAGCAGGAAAACTAATATATTCTTCATCTCGTACTTCCCACATATAACTTTCATCCTTTAGAAAATTATAAATATCTTGCACGTATTGCATCAAATCTCGTGTAGGAATGAAATTTGCATAATGACATATTGGAATATTTTCTATCATATATAATTCATTAATCCTCATAAGAGTAAATGATACAGCCTTACCTCGAACGAAGACAACTCCTTGGATAATTCCGTGTAAATTTGCATAGAACTCCTTCACTACAGGTATAACAACCACAGTGGTAGTGTAACATAGAACTTCTCATCGCCTTTACAGATTTATCTTCTCAGCCGGAGCACTTGGATTGATTAGGATTGATCAACCCATGATTAACAAATCCTCTTTCCTTGATCAATCTCTTCTTCATAATAATTTTATTGTATAATCTCTGCGGTTCGAATGTAATCGCTGCGCATCAAAACTAATAAACTTTCTTTTGTTAAAAACTCCATACCTTGAATTATTTCTGGAATTGAAAGCCATAGAATCCGAAAATAGGAAGTTTCTGGGCATCCTAGGCAGTTTTTAGGACTTTAAGAACACCTCCCGGCGGTTATTATGGAGCGAAATCCCGCCAAAGTTTGCCAAAAGTCACAGGAACTGTCCAAACATCCTCGACACCGTCGGCGCTCTCGAGGGGCACTGCGGACACTGAGATCAATTTCCTTGGGCGTCGTTGGTGCCCATTCTAGCACCGTCAGCTCCTATGGCCAATTTGTTTAGTTTTTTTTTATTTTTCGTTCAATTAAATCTCAATTATTCTTACAATACCAATATTAGGCTTAATTTATTATAAATTTAATTGTGTAGGATTATTATATAATAATATATAAGACACTTAACAAACTAAATAGTAATACATAAACAAATAAGTATGGGTTGCCTCTCATAAAGCGCTTGGTTTAATGTCGTCAGCCTGACATACCATTTGCTTAGTTAGATTGACTTAACATTAAAACTTCTCTAAATTGAGGTATGTTCCCTTCATAACAGTGTTTCAAACGATGCCCATTAACTTTAAATATCTTTCCAGTGTTAGGATCTTTAATCACAACAGTTATAATGATAGGCTTTAATCACTTTAAATGGTCCAACCATTTGAATTTCAGTTTTCCTAGAAATAATCTTAATCTTGTATTATATAATAGAACTTCTTGTACAGGTTCAAACTTTTTTATAATAATCTTTCGATCATTCCATATTTTCTTTTTCTCCTTATAGATTTTTGCATTATCATATGCTTCATTTCTAATCTCCTCAAGTTCATTGAGTTGCAATAATCTTTTCTCACCAGCATCTTTTAGATTAAAATTAAATTCCTTAATAGCCCAAAATGCTTTATGCTCTAATTCTACAAGTAAGTGGCATGTTTTTTTTTCCAAATATCAGTTTGTCTGGAGACATTCCTATAGGAGTCTTAAAAGTAGTTCTATATGCCTATAATGTTGTGTCAAGT
>NW_018224787.1:0-362 GCF_001263595.1 Phalaenopsis equestris | reverse complement strand
TTAAAAATTTTGAAATACTTCGAGCATCACATTTAAGTACAACAATAGCTCCAATCCATTTGGACATATATTCAACAACAAGTAATATATACAAATTTCTAAATGACGGCATAAATGGTCCCATAAAATCTAATCCCCACACATCAAAAATTACAACTTCCAATCTGTAATTTAGAGGCATTTTATTTCTTCAAAAAGTATTCCCTACTCGCTGACATTGATCGTATGTTTTAATATATTCACTAACATCGCTAAAAAGAGTAGGCCAATAAAATTCAGTTTGTAAAATTTTATGTGTTGTTCTATTTGTTCCAAAATGTTCTCCAGATTCAGAATCATAACATCTTTCAATTATTTGTTAA
>NW_018224786.1:0-736 GCF_001263595.1 Phalaenopsis equestris | reverse complement strand
GTGAATAAAAGTTGAACACCTTTGAAACACTACAACCCCAAGCAAGCTAAAATAAAAATTGGCTATGTGTCTTAATAACACTAACTTTCCCCTTTAAGGGTCTTCACCTGCATAATTCTCAAATTGAATGATAAATGATAATCACTCTACTCATAGGGATAATTGAAACATCATTGTTCATTGAACACCAGAAATATTTACAGAATGGATTATTAAGCAACATAATAAGTTTAAATGAACTCGAGACTTTTCACCAGGCGGTAAGGGGAAAGCATGGTCCTGTCTTTTTCTCCTGACCTGTTGGACACTTCAGAGGTATACTAAACTTGATATCTTTTGCTTAAAAAAATCATCCTTAATTAAACCAATAAGGACTCACCACGATAAAATCTAGGAGCCTTATTTTTCTCGCTTTACATAAAATGCCCTTACATGCATTTTGAGTTTCAGTTAGAGATGACGGGAAGACCATCCAAGTACGCTTTTATTGTGATTTATTACCTATTTTTTTGGTTTTCCGTACTTTTTTTAGTACGTTACTATACTTACTCACTTGCATGTATAACCAAATTATGAACTTGCATGCTAAACAACGATGTCACCCTGATGAAAACCAAAACTGCTAGGATAACCGTAAAACAAAAACTAAAACTAAAATTAACCAAGACAAAATTCACCGCAACAACATTCAAAATTTAAATCAACTCAAAATTTAATCACAAACATTACAAAAACA
>NW_018224785.1:0-302 GCF_001263595.1 Phalaenopsis equestris | reverse complement strand
CTACGTCGGCTCCAAAGCTCCACACGGCGTGCTCCATTTGACACTGTCATCCACCTCATCGCTAACTGGGCCCGCTGTTTATGTCACGAAGTGCTGTTCGACTCGATCTCCTCCGTCTATTTGATACACGCTCGATCAAACGGCTCCCCGTCATCGTCCCCAATAAAATTGTCCTGTGAACGTCCACACTAAAATCCTGAGATCTTAGCCTAGACTTAACCAAATCACTTAAATCACTTCGGGTTTGATCCTATGGACTCGTTTATATGAGATGAACACATCCATATGGTAATCAAGCAATC
>NW_018224784.1:3356-6348 GCF_001263595.1 Phalaenopsis equestris | reverse complement strand
TTTGAGTTGGGTTCTCAATCAGGAACCCACAGCTCCAGAAAGACTTTGTGAATGAATGGGTTGAGAATGAAAAGATTTATCACAAGTTTGCCGCATTCGATTTAATCGAGTGGAAAAATTAATTTAAGGAGGTAAGGGGGTCACCAACAAGGGATTTACGCCAAAAGACCACCATCAAGGGATTTACGTCAAAAGAAGGGTCACCAACAAGGGGTTTACGCCAAAGGAGGGCCACCAACAATGGGTTTACGCCAAAAGACCACCAACAAGGGATTTACGTCGAAGAAGGGCCACCAACAAGGGATTTACGCTAAAATAGGGCCACCAACAAGGGGTTTACGCCAAAAGACCACCAACAAGGGATTTACGTCGGAGGGCCACCAACAAGGGGTTCACGCCAAAATTTAAGGAATTCCAAATTAATTTAATTTATTATAATGTAAATATATATATTTTCAAATTTATTTTATATTAGATGTTTTTTTTTATTTTATTTTGCATCGTTCCATGTTCATTGCAAGACTGAAGTAACATTTAATTTGACATCCTTAAATCAATCGCATCATATGACAAAGAGAAATCTTCATTGATCCCTCAAAATCTGATATATCGGGATGCAATCCAACCGTAAAATGATCTTGCTTAAAACAAGTTGTAGACTTTTAATGTCATATCCATTCTTCTGACCTCTCGGAGTTATGTAGAAACTAGCCACTCCTACAAAGATATGTTCCGGAACAAAAGTCCCCCTCACATACACTTTGAGGCATGCCTGTTTCACAATTCCAAGGGTCGAAGTCCCTCGAGCTCTGGATCAAGCTGATACCCAAATGGTACCTTACTGTCATCCATTCTTCTGAAAGTAATTGATATTCTTTTTTGCGGAACCCTTGGTACACAATGTTTTGCCAAATCTGCTCCATTTCCTTTGAGCACCAAGATCGAGCCAACAGGAAGAGGAATTTTCATTGCTCCACGAAATTCAGCTGGACCAATCACTCGTATCTCTTTTTCAAACATTATATTGCATTTGCTGACGAGAGACACAGTGCAGAAGGGTCTCATGAAATGGTGGTTATCAATATGGGGTGGTATACAATCTCCTTCTTCATAGATATTAATTATGCAGCTGTTGGATACTCTATCTGTCGGTAAAATACGTCATTCTACCATCCTTTTTATCATCTTTTTCATAAGCGGTGGCAGCGGGTCAATTTCATCATGTCGAATAATCCCTGGGGGATTCCCTCTTTTATCATATGCATAATTATAGCAACATCCGTACTGAATTGTGATCCTGCCCATGCCCTTCATCAACATTTAATTTGACATTTTTAAATCAATCGCATCATATGACAAAGAAATCTTCATTGATCCTTCAAAATCTGATATATCGGGATACAATCCAATTGTAAAATGATCTTGCTCGAAACAAATTGTAGACTTTTAATGCCATATCCATCGTTCTGACCTCTTGGAATCACATTGCCAGTTCTTCAGAAATTATCTGTAATCTCTTGGGCTGAACATACTGTGGGATGTATAGCTCTACATCTGGATGTTCCTCACTTCTTTGAATTGCTGAGATTATAACACATTCTTCCCTAGGAGCATCATATTCCATATATTCATCATGAAAACCAGCTAGGGAATACTCTTGCAAAGTGGTCTCCAGAATTGAACTTTGTGGAACCTGTCTTCCTGCAGCAGCTTGAAGCGGAACATTCTGGATTATTTGCTTAGACGTTTCTTCTTTATTTTGAGAAATCAAAATATGTTTCGAAGTTGCCTCCTCAGCTTGTCTTTTGCTAACTGTACGAGTGTTTTGCGCTTCTTTCGACTGGCAATCCTGCGTTGGGTGCGGGTCAACGACACTTTTCTCGACAGATTTGCTGGAGCGCTGATGAGCTCTCCCTCTGCTATTAAAACCATTGACCGCAGCTGCCAAACTCTCCCTGACAGATCATCATCACTTTCTTGAGTTTCCTCTCCATTTTCATGTTTTCTTTTCTTTGCAGTGGTGTCAACTTCCTTACTTTTAAACCTGAGGACTGGCTTCAAATCTTCCATCTCCTTTGAGCTGACCACACTTAGCAGGTGCCCCTCATATTCCAACTTGACTTGCTCAAAGTCCAAGTCGAAATCAATGATGGCTCCCTGTGCCACCTCTTCCTTGTTTAATGCGAGATTTATGTCATTCTTAAAAGAGAAAATCAGTCTTCTGTTCGACATTTCCCTGTAAAAGACAGGAGAAACGTCAGCACGTTGATAATCAAATAAACTGGAACAATGACTAATTATTATTTAAAAAGTGATTTAATTCATGTTTGAATTTGGGAAAAATAAAGAAAACTTATTATTATTCATGAGAATTCATCTTGTCTTGCTAATTTTATTACAATATTCTTGGACCCAGTTACTAAAAGTTAACGCATCTGCGTATCATAGGACCTGCAACTGGGTCCCCTGAAACGTCACGACGTGTAGTACTTTTTCAAGTATCTTCCATTAATTGGGAGCATAGGTCTTTCGCCCTGACAATCCACTAGCTGATAAGACCCTCCAGAATAAACTTTTTCTACCACGTACGGTCCCTCCCAGGTTGGCTCAAATTTTCCCCCTATCTTACGATGTGCAAGAATAGGTCTCCTGAGAACCAGGACTAAATCACCAATATTAAAAATCCTAAGGCGGACCAGTTTATCGTGGGCATAGATCATTCTGGCATGGTAGAGTTCCAAATTCTGCTGTGCTGCTAAACGGTCTTCTTCGAGGGCTTCTAACTCTTCTAATCGGAGTCTAGCATTTTCCTGTGTTGTAATATTGTTGGCTACTGCAATTCTGAGAGAAGATAACTGAACTTCTAAGGGAAGAACGGCCTCGGACCCGTATACAAGTGAATATGGCGTAGCCTGAGTTGGAGTTCTGACAGTCGTCCTGTATGCCCACAGAGCTTCTAATAACTGCTCATGCCATCCTCTTTTATTTTCGT
>NW_018224784.1:1770-2650 GCF_001263595.1 Phalaenopsis equestris | reverse complement strand
AGTAGGGAACCGCGAGCCGGCCTCGCGAATGTGAAGGAAGGCTCGGGCCGTGCGGTTTAGGGCTTTAGGTTTAAAGGTTTGCTCCAACAATTTTATTGTATAATTAAAGTACTGTTACAATTTTGGCTTCAAAATCTTGAATTGTTCTGCCACTTGCTGGATAATGAGCTGTGAATCACCAAATATCTCGATGTCTGTTATTCCCATTGAAATTGCTAATTCCAATCCGACAATTAAAGCTTCATATTCGGCCTCATTATTCGTGCAAGGCTCTGTTAAATGATAGGAGTACCTTAGTAACCCTCGATCTGGTGTTATAAATATCAAGCTAACTCCTGCTTTGCCATGTATTACTGTCCCGAATCTTTATAATCTTTATCTCTTTGTGATGACGAAGCTCCATCAAAGTACATTTTCCAACTCTGAGAATTGACAGGTTGTATATTCATTATTTGCTCATCCGGTAAATCATCATTGAGAGGTGAATCGGCTGGCAACGGATGCGCTGCGAGGAAATCCGCTAAAATTTGTCCTTAATGGCGCGAAGAGGTACAAATGTTATCTCGAATTGCAATAGAATCATTGACCATCTTGCTAATCTTCCAAATAGTGTTGGCCGAGTCATTAAGTATTGTAATGGATTAACCCTTGAAATCAGTTGGACCTTGTGAGCGAGCATGTCATGCCTAAGCTTTTGAGCAGCGAAGATTAAAGCTAGACAATGCTTCTCAATGGGTGGATACTTTACTTCCGTCGGAATCAGACAATGACTCAGGTAGTAAAGGGCATTTTCTTTCCCTTCATCATTAACCTGTGCTAACAGGGCACCAAGAGAGTCGTCCAAAGCCGCAGTATAAAGTATCAAAGGTCTACCCGAAAT
>NW_018224784.1:0-448 GCF_001263595.1 Phalaenopsis equestris | reverse complement strand
AAGTGCAATGGTGATACGCCAGAAGACGCCACGTTTTGAAATTTCATTGGAAGAAGATGAAAAAGATGAGTACAAGTCAATGTATGACAGAATCAACCACTACGTGCAGGCCGTGGCCTTAACTCCCATTAATTCTCAAAAAATTGTGGGAATTAATGGGAGTTAAGGCCACGGCCTGCACGTAGTGGTTGATTCTGTCATACATTGACTTGTACTCATCTTTTTCATCTTCTTCCAATGAAATTTCAAAACGTGGCGTCTTCTGGCGTATCACCATTGCACTTTTTTCGATCTTCTCTTCTGAACTTTCTTCTAACTCAACGTCGATAGTCGGATTCCTTTGTTCAATAATCTTCCCAACTCTTCCTCGGCCTCGTCCTCGGCCTTGATCTCGGATGCGAGGACTAAAAGAATTTCCAATTTCTCGTTTCGAAGAAATGGTGGAAGA
>NW_018224783.1:0-617 GCF_001263595.1 Phalaenopsis equestris | reverse complement strand
GTAGCTGGTCTGCACCATGGGGGGCATAGTCTTCCTCGACATACTGATGTTGCTGTTAGGACACTCTGTCCTGAGACATTATCGTTAAAGAAAAATGTATGGATATCCAAGGTCGTTGTACCAATACAGTCCAGTAAGCCCGCAGGGTGAGATCATGGAATGAAGCCTGGGTCCGAAGTATCTGACATCATCACAGTGATTGCCAGTGAAATGGAAGAACAAGAGGAAGAGGTCCAGCAGGGTCCACCAGATCTTAAATTAATCAAAGAATCAATGTTTAAGGACAAAGTTGAAAATCTCAGGGCGAAAATCTCAGAGTCGAGATTTCCAAGTTGGCTCGGGAACGCGGAGTCTCCATCAACGATGATGATGAAGATTTTCACTATAATGACTACCTTGAAGAGGATTTCAAGGATGTCCATGTCATCAAAACCAGAGCTGCTACATCTGCGCGCGAGGCTCAACCTCTTATCAAAGAAAATGCCCTAGATGAGCTGCACAAAGCTATCCTCATAAGGGATGAACAAGTCAATCAACTGGAAAAAATGATAGAAGAGATGGCCACAACCATGACCGCCATCGCCACCATTCAAGGGCAATCACAAGCACCGCAAATA
>NW_018224782.1:0-1040 GCF_001263595.1 Phalaenopsis equestris | reverse complement strand
TTCCTTAAATTTAAACTTTCCCTTACAACATCTTAATTTTAGTTCTCATAAATTTACTTTTGAAAGCTTAATGAAAGCTTAAAATTTAGTTTACTTAACTTTGTCTTTCAACTGCATTTTAATTAGCATTCATTTGTTACTTAATATTCAAAGTTCACACTTTACTATTTATATTTTTAAAACTGTACTTTACATTATAATGTTAAAAACTAATTCATATGCATTTCCAACGTCCCTGTGGGATAGATATCTAGTACTCCATTAAAGCCCTTTATTACTTGAGCGATACCTATACTTGCGTTATTTTTAAAAGGGGATTTAGTAGTTTAAAGAGTTTTAAAAGATAAAACTATTTTAACTGAAGTTATTTGTTGAGATTAATTTGCATATTCACTTTTGTATCTGCCATGTGTATTTTGTAATATTGAAAAATATTTGCTAAATTAACACACTAAATCCACCCGCATCAAGTTTTTGGCATCGTTGCCAGAAATTAACGAAAAATAAAAGTAAGCTATTTTATAATTTATAGTCTTTTTATTTTTAAAACTATAAAAAACTGTTAGTAGTTTAGTTTGAATATTTTCTTATTTAATTGTGTTTGTTTATTTAGAATCACTTGTTGTGTTTGTTTATGCGTAGTGTAAGATCTAAAAATTTAGTACCTTAATATTCTGAGTTAGAAAGAACAATTAGAAAAATTTAAAAATAACAAAAAGAGATAATCCATATAAGCAAAATGGCTTGCAATTTAAGTAATGTTGGAAATGAAAATGAACATTATCAGAGACCTTGAAGAGATTATGCTAAATCTACAACAGACGAAATTCATTTGAGTATACAAAACCTTAATGTAGTTGACTAATGTAGTTGACTTAATGTAGTTGACAAGTTATTTGAGCTTAAACCTGTTATTATCCAAATGGTTCAAAATAATCAGTTTGGGAGAACACCAACTAAAGATCTTAATTCACACATTGCCAATTTTCAAGATTTGTGTGCTATTTTTAAATATGGAGTGTCGAATGATGTCATCAGAC
>NW_018224781.1:1476-1933 GCF_001263595.1 Phalaenopsis equestris | reverse complement strand
AGGTTTTTTGCTGCAAGTGGGTGTACAAAAGGAAAGCAGCAGTATCAGAAAAAGAATGAGAAAAATTCAAGGCTCGACTGGTAGCAAAGAGATTTTCACAGCAGAAGGGGATATATTATGAAATCTTTTCTCCTGTGGTCAGATATACTTCAATCAGGGCAGTGCTTATATTAGTAGTCATTTGGGATTTGTATTTAGAGCAGATGAATGTTAAAATTATTTTCTTGCATGGTGATATGGAGGAGCAGATCTACATGGAGCAGCCATAAGGGTTTACTCAACCTGGACAGGAGCATCTGATTTACAGGTTGAAGAAATCGCTGTATAGGTTGAAACAGTCTCCAAGACAATGGTATAAGCTGTTTGACTCCTACTTGATTCAGATTGGCTACAAGAGGTGTGAGTATGATTGTTGTGTTTATGTGAAGAGCCTTGATGATCGTTCTATTATTTTTCT
>NW_018224781.1:0-1078 GCF_001263595.1 Phalaenopsis equestris | reverse complement strand
TGAGGGGTACTGTAGGACATGGGATTATTTTTGGCAGTCATAAGAATGATCCTTCAGTTGTGGGGTATGTTGATTCAGACTATGCAGGTGATTTGGATGACAGAAGGTCTACAACTGGGTATGTGTTTACTCTTGGTGGAGGGCCTATATGTTGGAAATCAACAATTCAGTCTATTTATGACAGTCAAAATGCTATTTATCTGGCCAAAAACTAGGTGTACCATGCGAGAACCAAACACATTTATGTCAGGTTTCACAAGATCAGAGAATTGATTGCTTCTGGTGAGATACTGTTGCAGAAGGTTCATACTGATGAAAATGCAGCTGATATGTTGACCAAACCAGTTACTATCAACAAGTTCTTACATTGCTTGGACTTGTTGAATGTTTGCAGTTGCTAGAGTAGCATGGTGGCCCAACCTACACTGGTGCAGGTGTAACTCCCAGGTATCTTTTTCTCTTAAGGGGCTGGATATTCGCCAAGGTGGAGATTTATTATGGTATGTCTCATATACCATATATGGACAGACGCTGGATCGAAGTGGAGCGGAGCAGAGCGGAAGAATTTGTCCAAATCAAGAAGTTACGTTATGCGGGTTTGGGTTGCGGGGGCAAAGCCCCGCGGTACGGTACAGGGGTAATGTTGTAATTATATATTGTACTTAAGGTTTACTCCTGGTGTTATAAATAAACATGTTAGCAACGCCAAGAGATATCCCTGAATTCTGTAATCTCTTTTCTGAATATTGAAAGGAACTCGCCGCTCTGCTTCCGAGGACGTAGGCATCTTTGCCGAACCTCGTTAAATCTTTATGTTCTTTTGAATTTGTGTCGACTCTTGTTTTTCTTCTCCCTAATTTCTCAATAGATACTGAATCTGAATTTGAAAGTTTATTATAAACTTGTAACTTTGGAGCAGTCCTATAAGCACCCAACAAACAAATAAAGCTATTGAAAAGTTGTAATGAACTCTTCAACCCTTCTTCCTATGTACTCATTGGCCCTTTAGAACCACCAAGCAATATGCCTAATCTTCTTGATTAGGCAAGTGTTCGATATATAACAAATAAGAATTATA
>NW_018224780.1:0-311 GCF_001263595.1 Phalaenopsis equestris | reverse complement strand
AAGGATAATTGGAATCCCAACAAGTATAGAGACTTATGGTTGCATCAGGGGTTGCTCCAGCTGCCATAGTTGCAGCGATTTGTTCCTATTCCTCTGGACGCCCTTGCCCAATGTAGAGACAGGCGAGTCCTCAGAGAAACTCAGAACAACGGGGCTGGGATAGTCGTCAAACCAGCGGAAACATTTCCTCTTAAAGAGGAAGCTACACCTACGATCTTCTAAGTCAGAGAACTCGTGGCAGCGGTAACAACAAGTACTGCAGGGTCAGAATGACCTGCATCCTGAGGAGTAAAGAACCTCCTAGCAATCCT
>NW_018224779.1:0-1580 GCF_001263595.1 Phalaenopsis equestris | reverse complement strand
TCCGTGCAATAAACCCATTGGCGAGGGCCAGCTCCTTCGCGCTAAGAAGGCTCTAACGGATCTTGCTGTTCTTATGCTTTATGAAAAGGATTCGGCTTCCGTTCTTGCGCAGCGAAATCGTTCTTTTGGTCGCAATAGCCTGGGCACTGGTAAGGATCACCACCGTACTGGTGGCCACTTCTGGTCCTTGTCCTGGAGCGTTTCCAGATCATGGTCGGCTGCACAGCAACTGCTGGCTATTGGAAGCAGCATATATGCTTCACGTGGAAATGAGATTGCATTGTGGCCACCAGTGGGCTTGCGAACCCTATCTTCACCATGAACTCGGTTGTTCATTTTGTGATGTGGGCTCTGGTCGTTCACCATGAACTCTGGATTTCAAAGTCATTTTTCAATTCCCAAGAGCTTTTCTTGGGGGTCTTCGGTTTTGTCGTTGCAAGATAAGATAATGGAGGAATCGAAAAGGAGAGGAAGGAGGAATTATGCTGGGTTGTTGAATGAGATTCATCAGAGAGAGAAATGCACACGCCATTTGTTGGAGTTGACTGATTCTCTTCAGTTCCCAATCTCGTAAGAGAAGGCGATGGAGTTGTCTAAAAGTTTGCAGGAATTAGGTATTGTGTTTGATGCTTTGAAGGAAGGATTGGATCCATGTGAGCTCCAGGTGAGAGAGGTGTTCCATCAGATTGTGCGCAGCAGGATGGAAGGGCTTGATTGCTTATATAAACAAGATTAAAGTTGTAGGGTTGGTTGAAGATTATTCTCAATTCAGAAACATGTTGTGTTGCCTACAAGTTTTATCTTCCTTGAATTCAATGGCGTTTACTTTTTCGCAAAACAGATAAGAGGGGAAGAAGAAAGGACTATTTTTATGAAATAACTCTCCTGCCAGTGAAGTTTAAGAAGTAAGTTTTCATGTATTTGTTTTATTACTTTAATGTAAAAAGTATTTCATTGTAATGGAAGCCGATGTTAGTGTCAAGTTTTGCTTGTTGTTCCTGTCAAGTTTTGGCTATTGTTCTTGTTGTATAAAATTTTATTTGGAAGTTTTGACATTTTTTCTGATGGAAAATGTTTATTTCTTAATTTGTTGCCTAGCAGCATCTAGTCGTCTTGGTCGTTTTGGGTTGGCATCTTTTTTAATACAAAATTTGGTTTCATTTTCTTTATCAGATATTTTGATGTGATGCTGCAATATAATGGAAAATAAATTGAGTGAAAAAATCCTGGCCGGTTAGGACAAGTGTCTAAATTTCAATTTATTTTAAGATTAATGTAATATAAATATTGATTGAATATTTATATACTATACTAACTTAAAATAAATTTATAATATCTCTTTTAGAGGAAATTGGAAGGCAATTACGTTGGCCTTCATCGTCGCCCACAAATTCAACCCTGAAAGGAAAAATCCTAGATCTGCCAAGAAATCCATCTTGCTGATTGAACTTAAAAACTTAAAAAGTAACCAAAACATTACAAAACTCTGGAGAAAAAAAAAATAAAGAAAATAAAAATAAAACTATTCAACAAAAGAAGCAATATACAAAAAAAAAAAAAAAAGGAATTATATTCATACC
>NW_018224778.1:17648-20129 GCF_001263595.1 Phalaenopsis equestris | reverse complement strand
TCTCTTATGTTCTCTCTCTTGCTTGTTATATCATTCTCTTCTCTACCAATTTCCTTCCATCACACACTTCCTCTATCTAATCTCTCAATACTCTCCCTCTTATTTCTTCATCTCTCACCCTGCATCTCTCTAACTCTACTTCTCATCTCCAACTCTTAATCTATCTCACACACTCTCTCCCCCACTCTCTCTGGTGAGAGGAGAGATATGGAGAGGTATCAATAAAGGAAGTGCAAGGAAGAGTAAGAGATGGTTGAGAGAGAATAGGGCACTCTCCCACATTAACTCTCACTCTTTCTATTCCAACTCTCTCCCTCTTTTCTTACTCACTTGATCACTCTTTTATTCTTCTCTTCTTCTCTCTCACTCTCCCACACTCCCTTCCCACTCTCTCTCTTTCTCTCAAAACATTAACATATCTCTGTCTCTCAATCCTTGTCTCTCTCTCTTCAATCTTTACCCTCCCTCCCTCTCTTTCTTGATATATCTCTCCTTTCTTCATGTCCCTCTCAGTCTCTCTTCCTCTCACTTTTTTTCTCTCTATCGCACTCACATCTTTCATTCTATTACTTCCACTTTATCCCTCTATCTACCTCTCTCTTTGACACACTCTATATAGATTTATCTCTATCACTTCTTACTTGCCATCACTCGTTGTCCCTCTCTTTATCCCTCCATTAACTCTCTCTTTATTCCCTCCCTCCCATATCGCTCTCCATCTCTTTCACTCTCCTCTTTCTTAATCTCTCCTCCCTCACTCTCTCCCTCACTTTGTCTATCTTTTTCTATCATTCCTCTATCTCTCTTTCTCTTTCATGCTCATTCCCTCTCTTTTTTTCAAACTATCAACATTTTTCTCTCCTCGTCCTTAAATCTCTCTTTCACTCTCAACCTCTAACCCATTCTCTCTCATTCTCCCTCCCTCCCTCTTTATCTCCCTATATTCTTTCTCTCTCAAAGAGAATTAAGATGACAGAAGAAAGATAGAGGAGGAGAAATAGGGATGGAACATCTGAGATAAAGGGATAGAGAGAAAGATAGAGGAGTTAAAGAGAGAGAGAGAATTGAGACATTGAAAGAGATCCTCAAGAGAGATAGGGAAGGATGGTGGTAGTGAGAGTGAAGGGGGAATCAAAGAGAATGATAGAAATAATGAGAAAGGTGGGTGGAGTGAGATAGAGAGAGTGACAAATAGAAGAGAGAGAGAGAAAAGAAAAGAGAGGGATGGGAAGGGAGGGAGAAAGAGATAGGGAGATAAAGAGCTATATAAATAAAATAAAAAAAGAGAGAGAACATACGATAGATAGAGAAAGGGAGAGGGAGAGTGATAATGATAAAGATAGATAGATAGATATAGAGATCAAGAGAAAAGAGTGTAAGTATAGAGTGACAAAGAGGCGGGAGGGAGGGTTAAAGGGAGAAAGAGAGGAAATAAGAATGTGGGAGAGCTAGTAAGTGGAGAAAGTGATGGAGTGTTTGAAGAAGATGGAGGGTAATAAATAGCGAGAGTGAGAGAGAAAGTGAGTTAGAGAGACTTAGAGAGAGAGAAGAGGGAGTGTGGGTGAGAAAGAGAAAGATAAAGTGGGAGGCATATATAGATAGAAAGAGACAAGGAGGAACATGGAGAGAGGTAGGGAGAGGTAGGAGAGAGAGTATCAAGAGAGAGTAGATAGAAAGTGTGAGAGATAGAGGGAAATAGATTGTTAGAGCTAGAGGGAGAGGGAAAAAAGAGAGATAGAGAGCTAAAAAGATGAGAATGAGAGTAGAAGAGAAATGGAAAAATAGAAAGAGATGAAGGGTGAGAGATAGAGAGAGAGAGTGTGTGTGTGTGTGTGTATGTGTGTGTGATAGAAACTGAGTTGGATGGAGAAAAAAAAGTATGAGAGAAAGGAAGTAGGAGAAAAAGCAAGAGAGATACATAGCGAGAAAGAGATGCCTCAGTCATTTCCCTCTGTCCATTCTCTTTATCTCACCTTTCTGTCTACCTCTCATTTTCTCTCTCGTTTATGTCTTCCTCAATCACTCTCTCTAACTCTCTCTCTCTCTTGAGAGTTAAATAAACAATGATCAAGATAGAGAGAGATAGATTGTTAGAGAGGAAGGAGAGTGCAAAAGTTAGAGGGTATACATGAGGGAGAGTGACAAAGAATGAGGGTTACTAAGAGAGAGAAGAGGTTGAGAGATAGGGAGGGAGAGAGGGCAAGGATAGATAAAGAAGAAAAATTAAGAAAGAGAGAGCAAGCAAGAGAGAAAGATAGTGGAAGAGATGAAGAGATTGAGAGAACAAGAAATAAAGAACAAGAGAGTGAGGAGAAAAACAGAGAGAATAGAACAATACAACAAGAAAGTGAGAACATAAGAGATAGATAATACAAGAGAGAGGGAGAGGTGGGAGGGAGGGATGGCGTGTGAGAGAAAGCAAGTCAGAGTAGGAGAGATAGATATAGATAGTGAGAGGTAGAGAGGGAAAAAGAGAGATAA
>NW_018224778.1:11861-14398 GCF_001263595.1 Phalaenopsis equestris | reverse complement strand
GGGAATTAAAAAGAGAAAGAGAGAGCTGTAGGGTGAGAGAATGAGAAAAATAGAGAGGAGAGTGTGTGTTAGAGAGATAAGTAGAATAAGAGAGGTAGACTGTGAGAGAGGAAGGAGAGAGAAAGAGTTAGAGGGTGATAGATGAGGGAGAGTTATAAAGAATGAGAGCTAGTAAGAGGGCAAGAGGTTGAAAGAGAAAGAAAGAGAGAGAGCTTGAAAGATAGAGAGGGGATGATAAATAGGAGAGATAAAGAAGAAAGAGTAAGAAAGAGAGAGCAAGCAAGAGAGAAAGATAGTGAGAGAGATGAAGAGATCGAGAGAGACAGAGGTAGAGAACAAGTGAGTGAGCAAGTGAGAGAGAGAAAAGAACAATACAACAAGCAAGAGAGAACATATGAGATACAAAAAATGAGAGAACATGAAAAATTGATAATACAAGAGGGAGGGGGTGTGAGTGAGTGAGGGAGGGAGGGTGAGAGAGGGAATGAGGGAGGGAGAGAACGAGTAGTAGGGAGAGAGAATGAGAAAAATGGAGTGGTAAGGAGAGTATGTGCTAGAGAGACAAGTAGAAAGAGAAAGATGAAGGGAAATTGCGAGAGAAGAAAGGGAAAGTTAGAGGGAGAGGCAAGAGAGGGAGCATAAAGGGAGTGCGAGAAGCAAGGGAGAGAGAGTGATAGAAAACAACAACAAAGCCTTAATCCCACTACGTGGGGTCAGCTACAATAAGCCCAAGTTTTCCTAGGTCTACCTCTGGCTTTCTTAACACAAGTCGAACCTAAAACATCTACTCTCCTAATCAGACCATTAGATGGTCAACGTTTAATGTGACCAAACCATCTAAGATGACTTTCTCTAGTTTTATCAGTCATAGGAGCTTCACCAACCCTATCATGAATATATTCATTTTGCATTTTGTTTGTAAGTGTAAAGCCACTCATCCACCTAATCATTCTCATCTCGACAACACTTAACTTATTATTATGTTAAGAGAGAGGGAGAAGAGAGAGAGAAAGGCAAAACAAGAGAGAGAGAGGGAAAGCCTGCCTCCCTTTCTTGTCCACCCTTTATCGCTCTACGCTCACCTTCTCTCCCTCCCTCCCTCCCTTACTCCCTCTTCTTCTCCCTCTATCTCTCTTATTATCTATTTTTTGTCTTCTCCTGCCTTCTCTTTAATTCTCTTGATCGCTCTCCCTCTCGCCATCCATCTATTAACCTTTCTCTCTCCTAATACCTCTAAATATGGAGATGCTCTCTTCTTCTTTCTTTCCCTCCCTCTTTTTTTGTCAGTCGATCTCTTTGTCTCTTTCTAAAGAGTGGAAAAAAAATAGAGAGAGGACAAATAGAGAGTGCTAGAGAGAGCTAGAGAGAGATAGAGGTGTGAGAGAGAAGGGGAGAGTAAGAAAAGATGGCGAGAGAGACTGAGATTAAAAGTATATTAAAAGTAAGAGAGTGAGAAAGAGAGAGTGGGATAGAAGGAGCAAGGTGAAGGGAATGGGAGTAAGAGTGAGATGGATGAGGAGATAGAGAGTTAGAAAGTGGAGAAATAGAAAAAGTGAGTGAGAAAGATAGGAGATAGGGATACATAGAGAAGGAAAGGGAGATAGTGAGATATATAAAGCTACAGAGAGTGAGTGAAAATGATAGAGAGAAAGAGATAGAAAGAGAGATAGTGAGGTAGAGAGAGTGAAAGGAGAGGAGAGAGTGAGAGAAAGAGGAGGATGGAAAAGATATATTTAGAATGAGAGGGGGTGAGATTGAAAAGGAGAATGAGAACAGAGAGATATAGCAATAGTGCGAGGGAAAGAAAGATATGCAAGGTCTCTCTCTGGCTTTCTCTCTCTGGGCTGGAGAGAGCATGAGTGAGGTGAGAGGGAGAGAGAGTGATGGGGAGAAAGAGGGCGAAGGAGAAAGAGAGGGAGAGAGGAGACAGATAGGGAGAAAGCAAAGTGAAAGAAATCAAGAGTGAGATAGAGCAAGATAGAGAAAGAGAAAGAGGAGTGAATGAAAGAGGGAGAAAGAGATAGAGTGATTGTGAGGGAGAAAGAGAAAGAAAGGGGGAGGGATATAGAAAGAAAGAGGGAGGTAGAGTGAGGTAGAATGTAAGTGGGAGAGAGGGATGCAAAAAAGGTGAGAGAGTGGGAGAAGAAGGATAACGATAGAAAATGAGAGAGAGACATAAGTAAGGATAATAATAGAGAGGTTAGGGGGAGAGAAAAGAGTGTGGAGAGTAAGAGAGAGAGAGAGAAGAGTGAGAAGGGGAGCATGAGAAAGGGAGAGAGAGTGAAAGAAATAACAAATAGAGCAAGATATGAAGAGAAACACCTCTCTCTCTCTCCCTCTCACACTTTCTCTTACGCACACTCTCTCTCATCCTCTCTCTATCCCTTCCTCTCTATCACTCACTCTCTCTATCAACCTATCTCTCTTACTTCTCCCTTTATCACTCATTCTATCCTCATAATATTTTTCTCTCACCCCCACTCTCTCTCTCTCATCTCTATCTTGTAATATCAAGGGAGAGGAGGGATGGATGGAGA
>NW_018224778.1:11247-11732 GCF_001263595.1 Phalaenopsis equestris | reverse complement strand
AGTGAAAGAGAGAAAAAAAGAGAAGAGTGAGAGAATGAGCTATAGAGAGAGATTGATAGGGGAGAGAAAAATAGATAGAGATAAATGTGAGAGAGAATAATGAAATACATGAAGGGCTTATGAGAGAGAATTATAGTGAGATAATGAGAGAGAGGGAGAGAGAGATAGAGAAGGATGGGTGCTAGAGGGAGAGAGTGAGAGAGAATGAGCATGAAAATAAGAGATATCAAATAGGGGGATATAGAAGAATGTGAGTAAGAGAGCAATGTAGAGAGAGGAAGAATGTGGCCAAGAGAGAGATAAGAAAAATAAATAGAGTGAGAGAGAGATGAGCGAGCTAGAGAGATTTGAGAGTGTGGGAGAGAGAATGAGATAGAGAGAAAAGTGAGATGGAGAAGGATAATAAATTAGAGAGCGTAAGAGACGTGGAGAATGAGGTAAGAGGAAGAATGTGAGATAGGGAGATGGAGAAGGAAAGGGAAAGA
>NW_018224778.1:9782-11165 GCF_001263595.1 Phalaenopsis equestris | reverse complement strand
AGGGAGAGGGATAGGCCCAACCCCTTCCACTCTCTCACCCTTCTAATGAGAGAGTGAGAGAGAGAGGTGAAGTGAGAGAAAGAGAAGAAGAAAGAGAAGCGTAAGAGAGAGAAGAGTAAGAGTGCTAGAGAGGGATGGTAGAGGGAGGAAGGGAGAAAGAGAACAAATGTGAGAGAGCATGTGGGGGAGAGAGTGAGTGAGAGAGGGAGTGAGAGTTAGAAAGAGCAAATGATAAGAGTGATGGTAAAAGCAAAAAACTGGGAGGGAGAGAGAGAAGAGGCTAAGAAAGTAATAAATAAGAAAAAATATTGGAGATAATGAGAGGGAGGGAGTTAGAGGAAGAGAAGTAAAGGGAGAGAAAGTGACAGAGAAAAGGAGATAGTGGTAAAAGGAAAAATAGAAGAAAAAATGAGTGAGGTTGAGAAACAAATGGAGAGTGAGAGAAATAAAGATAGAGGAAAAGAGATATAGAGAGATAGGATAAGAGAAACAAGAAGGAGAGAGATGGGGACAGACCATTAGAGAATGTGAGAGAGTGAAAGAGAGCATGATTAAGAAAGGGAGGGAGGGTGAAAGCATGATTGAGAATGCAAGAGAGAGAGAATGTGCAAAGATGCTCTCTTGAGGGAAGGAAGAGAGAGCGGGAGAGGGAAGAAAGAATGAAAAATCTCTCTCTCATTCTCTATCCTTCATTCTCATTCTTTCTCATGGTCTCTCCTCTATCCCTACCTTTCCTCTCTCTTTCTCTTGCTCTCTCTCACTCTATCTTTCTCTCTCTGACAATTCTCTCACCACCCTCTCTATCTCACATTTTCATTCTCTCTCATGCTCCCTTTTTTACCTCCCTTATTTCTCTCTCTTTCTCATTCTCTCTGTATCTCTCTCACTCTCATTCTATGTCATTTCTCATCTTCTCTCACTCTCTTCTCCCTCTCACATTTTGCCTCTCTACCTCCCTCTTTCTTTCTCTATCTCTTTCAATCCATCACTTTAACTCTCTTTCTCTCAATTTCCCTCTTTTGCTCACCCTTTCTCTTTTTCTCTCTCTTTATATATCTCTCTCACACTCTTTATGACTTTCTCTCCTTCTATCTCCTCTCTCTTTTCTCTCTCCCTATGTGTCTCCCACCCCATATCTCTTTCTTACCTCTTTCCCCGTCTTTATACCTAAGAGAGAGAGATACTCTCCATCCCTCCCAATATTCTTCTACCTCCATCTCTATCTCGCTCTATCATAATATCTTTTTATTCTCATTTTCTCTTTCACCCTCTCCCTCTCCCTCACTTTTAAGATTTCTCTCCCTCCCACTCGTTCTCTTCCTCTCTCCTTCTTTGACTCTCTCTCCCTTGTTATCTATCATTCTCTCTATTTATCATATCTCT
>NW_018224778.1:8661-9711 GCF_001263595.1 Phalaenopsis equestris | reverse complement strand
GGGGGATAGGATTTGATTTTCCAAGCTATTTGTCATTTCTTATAAATTCTTTATTTATCTTTGTTGTTTTCAAATTTTTCTAGTGGTTGATTCTAACTTTGAATCGTAAGGTACTAGGCCTTCAAATCCAACATTTCGCGAGTGATAGATAGTGAGACAAAGAAAAGAGAGAGAGGGAGGCAAAGAGAGATGGTGTGAGATAGAAAAAGGTAGTGAGCAAGAGCAATAAGATTGAGATAGAGATCGAAAGGAGAAAGAGGGAAGTGAAAGAGAGAAAAAGGGGAGCAAGACTAAGAGATGGGAAAGAAGAAACAAAGCAAATGAGAACATTTTGCGACAGATATAATGAGAAAAGAGAGCGAAAAAGAACAAGAGAGAGAGAGAGAGCATAAGAGAGAGAGCATTAGGGGGATAGATTAATAGAGAGAGAAAGAAAGATAACAAAATAAGAGATAGAGAGAAAGGGAGAGAGATTGAGAACAAGATAAAAGAGAGAAATACAGAGAGTGAAAGAGGAGATGATGAAGGATAGTGCTAGAATGAGAGAGACAGAGATACTAGGATCGATGTGAGTGAGAGAGACAAGGGAGAGAGAACTAGAGATATCATTATAGAGAAGATTGTTAGAGAGAGCGAGTGAGAAAATGTAAGGTAAAGAGTGTTGACTGTGTGTGAGAGAGAAAGTGAGTGAGTGAGAGTGGGATAAAGATGGAAATGGATAACTAGAGAGAGAAAAAAGAGAAAGTGTGAGAGACGAGTAAGGAATGATATGTAGACATACTCTTTCTATCTCCCTCCACTCTCCCATCCTCTCTTCTCTCCTCTACTTTCTCTCTCTCATTCCATATTTCTCTCTCCCTCTCTTAGGCAGTCACTCTCTCTTTGCCTTTATTTCTCTCTTTCTCGCTCATTGAGAGTGGGAGGGAGGGAGGGCGTGAAGGAGAGAGAGTGGGCGGGAGGGAGAGCGTGAAGGAGAGAGAGTGATAGTGAGAAAGAAAATAGAGAAAGATTGAGAAAGAGGGATAAGCGACTCTAAATCTCTCACACTCT
>NW_018224778.1:5346-8411 GCF_001263595.1 Phalaenopsis equestris | reverse complement strand
ATCTTGCCTCTCCCTCTAGCTCTCCCTTTCTTCTCTCACACTTTCCCTTCATCTTTCTCTTTCTACTTTTCTCTCTAACAAATACTCTCCTTACCACTCCATTTTTCTCATTCTCTCTCCCTACTGCTTGTTCCCTCCCTCCCTCCCTCTCCCTGCCTCCCTCCCTCACTCCCCCTCCCTGCCTCCTTCCCTCACTCCCCCTCCCTCTTGTATTATTAATCTCTTATGTTCTCTCATTTCTTGTGTCTCATATGTTCTCTCTTGCTTTTTGTATTGTTCTCTTCTCTATTACACTCACTCTCTCTCTTGTTCTCTACCTCTCTCTCTCTCTCAATCTCTTCATCTCTCTCACCATCTCTCTCTTGCTTCCTCTCTCTTTCTTACCTTTCTTCTTTATCTCTGCTCTTTATCATCCCCTCTCTATCTTTCAAGCTCTTTCTCTCTCTCTCTCAACCTCTTCCCTCTCTCGCTAGCTCTCATTCTTTATCACTCTCCCTCATGTATCACCCTCTAACTCTCTCTCTCTCCTTCCTCTCTCAGTCTACCTCTCTTATTCTAATTATCTCTCTAACACACACTCTCCTCTCCATTTCTCTCATTCTCTCACTCTACCGCTCCCTCTATCCCTCCCTCATTCCATCTCCCACCATCTCTTTATTTATCTCTTATATTCCCTCTCCACCTCTCACTATCTATATCTATCTCTCGTACTCTATCTTGCTTTCTCTCACACTCCATCCCTCCCTCCCTCCCACCTCTCCCTCTATCTTGTATTATCTACCTCTTATGTTCTCTCTTTCTTGTTGTATCATTCTATTCTCTCTGCCCCTCTCACTCACTCTCTTGTTCTCTATCTCTTGCCATCTTGATCTCTTCATCTCTTCCACTATCTTTCTCTCTTGCTTGCTCTCTCTTTCGTATTCTTTTTTCCTTATCTATCCTTTCTCTCTCCCCCTCTCTATCTCTCAACCTCTTCTCTCTCTTAGTAACTCTCATTCTTGGTCACTCTCCCTCAAGTATCACCCTCCAACTCTTGCACTCTCCCTCCTCTCTCACAAATTGTCTCTCTATACTTTGATCATTATTTAGTTAACTCTCAAGAAAGAGAGAGAGAGGGCTAGAGAGAAAGATTGAAGAATACATAAGTGAGAGAAAATGAGAGGTACACAGAAAGGTGAGATAAAGAGATAGGACAGAGGGAAATGAGTGGGGCATCTCTTTCTCGCCATGTAGCTCTCTTGCTTTTTCTCCTACTTCCTTTCTCTCATACCATTTTTTATTTCCATATAACTTTGTTTCTATCACAACACACACACAATCTCTCTTGTTTTCTCTCTCTCTCTAGCTCTAACCATCAATCTCCCTCTATCTCTCACACTTTCCATTTACTCTCTCTTGATACTCTCTCTCCCCTACCTCTCCCTACCTCTCTCCATGTTTCTCCTTGTCTCTTTATATCTATCTATGCCTCCCACGTTCTCACACTCCCTCCTCTCTCTCTATGTCTTTCTCTCTCACCTTATCTCTTATTTCATTGTAGTTCCCTCCCTCCTTATTCCTCATTCTTTCCCTCTCTACCTATCTACTCTCACTCTTTTTTTCTCTCATCTATTTCTCCATCCTCCTCTTGCTATCTCTTTCTCCCTATCTTTTTCTCTCTAACCCCCTTTTTGTCCCTCCCAATCCCAATTTGTCCCTCGCTCTTCCCTCTCACATTCTCTCTCACAATCTTACTTGCTCTTTCTCTCCTCTCACTCTCCTGCTCTCTCTGTTTATCACATGCTCTCTCACTCTCGCTATCTATTACCCTCTATCTTCTTCAAGCACTCCATCACCTTCTCCACTTACTAGCTCTCCCACATTCTTGTTTCCACTCTTTCTCCCTCTAACCCCCTCCCATGTCTCTGTCACTCTATACTTACACTCTTTTTTTCTTGATTTCTATATCTCTCTATCTTTATCACTATCACTCTCCCTCTCTCTTTCTCTATCTATCCTATTCTCTCTCTCTTTCCTTCTCTTTCTATAGCTCTTTATCTCCCTGTCTCTTTATCTCTCCCTTCCCATCCCTCTCTTTTCCTTTCTCTCTCTCTCTTCTCTTTAACACTCTCTCTATCTCTCTCCATCTACCTTTCTCATTATGTCTATCATTCTCTTTGATTCTCCCTTCACTCTCACTACCACCATCCTTCCCTCTCTCTCTTGAGGATCTCCTTCCATGTCTCTATTCTCTCTTTCTCTCTTTAACTCCTCTATCTTTCTCTCGATCCCTTTATCCCACATGTTCCTTCCTTATTTCTCCTCCTCTATCTTTCCTCTCTCATCCTCAATCTCTTTAAAAGAGAAAGAATATAGGGAGATAGAGAGGGAGGGAGGGAGGAAGTTTGAGGGAGGGAGAAAGAGAGAGAATGTGATAGAGGTAGAGAGTGAAAGAGAGAGTTAGGGATGAGGAGAGAAACATGTTGATAATTTTAAAAAAAGAGAGGGAATGAGCATGAGAGAGAAAGTGAGATAGAGGAATGATAGAAAAAGACATACAAAGTGAATGAGAGGGTTAGAGAGTAGAGAGATTAAGATAGAGGAGAGTGAAAAGATGGAGACTGATGTGGAAGGGAGGGTTAATAATTGAGGGAGGAAGGGAGTGAAGGAGGGAGTGAGTGAGGGAGAGGAAAGAGGAGTGAAAAATAAGGAGGGATAGTTTGAGAGAAAGTTGATACTTTATCATCTCTCGCTCTCTCCCTCCTTGCGCACTTCCTATCCTCCCTCTCTCTCACTCTCATTCTTTCTCTCTTGTTCGTTTTCTCTATCACTTTATTTTACTTTCTTTCTCTTTATATGTTCCTCTATCTCTCTTTCCCTCTCTCTATCATCACTGACATTTTCCCTTTCTCACTCCCTCTCTCTCATTATCTCTCTCTTACACTCTCTCCCACTCCCTTCCTCTCACTCTATCCCTTTCCCTATCTTTATTGTCATTTCTCCCTTCCTATCCCTCATTCATCTGTCCTATTCTCTCAATTTTCCTTCTTTCTCTTCTTTCTCTCACTCTTCTCTCTCCATCCCTT
>NW_018224778.1:0-350 GCF_001263595.1 Phalaenopsis equestris | reverse complement strand
CTCTCTTGAGAGGAATGAGAAATAGGGTAAGAGAATGAAGAGGGTGGTTCAAAAAAGAGAGAGATAGCGCAAGGGGGATTGAGTAAGAGAGAGAGGGAGAGGGGGTGAGAAGGAGATAGAGAGGGAGGGGTGAGAGAGAGAAAAAAGGGAGGGGTAACAGAGAGCAAGAGTGAAAAAGAGAAAGTACATGTTGATAGCACAAGAGAGAGAGAGGGAGAGAGATAGAGAGAGGAAGTATCACTCACATGCTATCTTTTCCTCTCTCTCTCCTCTCTCTCTCTCCCTCCCTTATTCTCTATCCCTCTCTCATATCACGAAAGAGTGAGAGAGGAGGATTTAAGAGAAAAGAG
>NW_018224777.1:0-533 GCF_001263595.1 Phalaenopsis equestris | reverse complement strand
TGTAGATTTGGGATGCCAAGAGTTATCATTAATGACGGGAGAAGTCATTTCATAAATGCCATAATGGAGAAATTATTAAAGAAATATCATATAAATCATAGGATTTCCACTGCTTATCATCCTCAGACGAGTGGTTTGACAGAATTATCCAATCAGGAAATTAAAATAATTATGGAAAAAATTGTGAATCGAACAAAAATAGATTGGTCAGTCAAACTTGACTATGTTTTGTGGGCTTATAGAACTGCATACAGAACTCCTATAGGAATGTCCCCATATAGGCTAATATTTGGAAAATCTTGTCACTTACCAGTTGAACTTGAGCGTAAGGCATATTAGGTGATTAAAGAGTTCAATTATAATTTGAAAGATGCTAGTGATAAAAGATTGTTACAATTAAATGAGCTTGAAAAGATAAGGAATGAATCTTACGAAAGTGCAAAAATTTATAAAGAAAAGATGAAGATGTTGTATGATCAAAGTATTCTAACTAAAATATTTCTGCCAGGGCAACAAGTTTTGCTATATAATTC
>NW_018224776.1:393-834 GCF_001263595.1 Phalaenopsis equestris | reverse complement strand
GGAAAGGAACATGAAAGATAAAGCAGCGAGAACGGATAAACTTTTCAGCTTCCATGTTGAATGCCACCTATAAGGCGTGGCACTAGTGGCACTATTTCATTTCCTCTACTCTGTTACCGACCTATCACCAATGTGAAGTAACTAGAGATAGAGCTATTGTGAACTTCTGTATTCAGAATAGTAAAACTATAAATGTGGGGAGAATAATTCTTAAGAATATATTGACTATGGCAAGGAGTGAGACTAGTGGAGGTCTAGGACATCCTAGACTTATTTATACAATTTGTAAACTTTTTGGAGTAGAATTTGGAGATGAAGAATGGGTTTATCCTATAAAACACATTAATAAGACTAATCTAAAGACTTATAAATCCCATGAGAAATGGAGAACTAAGAGTAGAAGTCAAGAACATTCTACTAGTAGAGATGTCCCCTCTACAA
>NW_018224776.1:0-226 GCF_001263595.1 Phalaenopsis equestris | reverse complement strand
GCCTGATGTTACATTTCCTGAATGCCCCCGATATACTCAATATCAACCCAATACACCTGCTGATCAAGGCGACGATGAAATAGCTTGGGATTTTGATATTTATAATGAAATTGATGTAATTATGTTTGTATTTTTATTTTAATTATGTTTGTATTTTTATTCTATGTAATCTTTTTGTAAGAGAAATGGACGTTTATGAATTTGGACTTTCATTTTGTGTACTTGG
>NW_018224775.1:0-780 GCF_001263595.1 Phalaenopsis equestris | reverse complement strand
AAATTTACTCTCCTCTCATTGGTAATCTTCCAAATGCCTCTCCCAATAGTCAAGTATGAGATAATCTCATCTAACTCCGCTTCCATAGGACTATAATTTGCATAAAAACACAAAGTCTCTGGTGTTAAATTGTAAAACAAGTTGATTACTTTGGGAGTAAAAGGTATCAACTTCCCTCGAACCCTAACTCGATCGTCCTCAGCCTCTGGGAGATTTGCATAAAACTCCCTTACAACAGAAATTACAGCGACAACACATAAACAATAGAACTTTTCCCATTGTCGGCGAGCTATCAGGTCTTCCACTTCTCCACCCGAACTCTTAAAACATCGCTCCTAAATCACTTTTCATTACTATCGAGCATCACTATATCAATCTTGAGCTTTTGAACTGACAAATTTGCTCGAATCAAATGAGCTCTTTCCTCTGCTCCTTTTCATTCTTGGTGTCATTCTATAAATTTGATAAATTCCAAAAATAACTTTAAAAATCAAGTTTAAATCACTAAACTAAACTTTCAAAAGCACTAACTAAACTTTAAGCAATTTCCATAGATTTTTCTTCACTTTTTACCATGAATAGTAAATTTTTGAAATCTTCCAAATGTGCTTAAAATATATGGTGAAAATCCAAAATTTTTGCATAGAAGTAAAGCTCTTACCTTAAGGAACTTGGATCTAGCAAATCTCACTCGATTCTACCAAGAAAACTCCAAATTTCACTTGTCATAGCCCTCAAAACTGCAAACTTGAGTTGGGGAAGACGATAAGAGGCGTTAAA
>NW_018224774.1:0-10211 GCF_001263595.1 Phalaenopsis equestris | reverse complement strand
CTTCCGATCTATATCAACCCTGCAGATTCCCCCACATCCTCTATAATTCCTTCCTTCCGCCCTTTCTTCCATTATTTCATTTAGCTCTCTGATCAATATGCCAAAGACGACTCCTTTTCTCCTCTTCTTCACTCTTCTCCCTGCTCTCCCCCCAGCAAGTAAACAAAAAAAACACATTTTTATTCACAATCGAATCGATCTATAGACTTGTAAAGTATTTAAATTTGATCTAATCACCAAAGTTCTCTCCAGGATCGGAGCCATATCTCGGCGTCAACTACGGCGAGCTCGCCGACAACCTCCCGCCCCCCGCTTCCACAGCACTCCTACTCCAATCAACAGTTTTCTCCAATCTTCGACTGTACAACGCTGATCCCGCCGTCATCTCCTCCTTCTCCGGCACTGGTATCTCCCTCCTCCTTGGCGTCCCTAACTCCGACATTCCCTCCCTCGCCGGCGATCCTTCGGCATCTGCCTCCTGGCTATCCACCAATCTTCTCCCTTTTATTCCCTCCACCAACATATCCGCCGTTTCCGTCGGCAACGAAGTCCTCAACTCCGGCGATCCTTCTCTTTCCTCTCTCCTATTACCGGCGATGCAGAACCTCCGCGCAGCCATCGCTGCTACCCCCTCCGCCGCCGCGGTTAAGATATCTACGGTACATTCGATGGCCGTTCTGTCGCAGTCCGATCCGCCGTCCGCCGGAAACTTCCACTCTGACCTCGCCGGAATACTTCAACCCATCCTCCAGTTTCTAAGTGATAACAACTCTCCGTTCATGATCAACCCTTACCCTTACTTCGCGTACAAGAGCGACCCACGGCCCGAAACCCTCGCGTACTGTCTTTTCCAGCCAGGCCCGGCCCGGCCTGATACGGGATCTGGGATTTCTTACTCCAACATGTTTGATGCTCAGGTGAGAGCCCATTTAAAACTAGAAAAATATAATTAATTGAAAATAGAATATATATTTTGCTTTATAAACGTATGAATTATTTTATAGATTCTTTAAATCCAGTTTGAAGGATGTTGAATTAAAAATTATTTCAGAAATATACCTGAAATATTCTATTAGGAGACAATTAATAGAGAGAGAGAGAGAGAGAGAAAAGGAGCACTAGTGGACAGGCAAAAGTTGTCTTTTATCTATAATATAGAACACTATTTATAGGTCTAAGTTCGAATATTACAAAAGTATATATTCATTAATTTTTAAGAGGGGCATTTTGTAATTTACTATCTTATTTGCATATAATAAAGCCCGAGACATATTCGATTGATAAGGATCAATGATCTTCTGACACATCATAAATCGATCGATTGATGGTTCGAACAAGTGAATCCATTAATCGTTCTGAAGGTTGATGATCGTCTTGAGAGGCTTCCTTTTGACATCTTCTGTCGACAGTTTAGTAAGATATATTATTTGTCGCTGCTCATCTAGAAACGATTGTCTATTGCTACGTTTGATTCTGCTATACTTTCTTCCTGGGTTGCCCATCTACTTTGAGTTTCGTGTGAACACATTCTTAGGTGTATATATATATATATATAGAGACAGAGAGAGAGAGCATAAGAATTTAACATATTATATTTTTATATTTATTAAAAGTAAATATCTTGAATGCCAATTCTTTTAACTCTGAAGAATATAATTATTTGTTAAATAATTTGCTTAAACTTATTTTCTCATATAGTTCGAGTCATAATCAATCTTTCTTCTATTCTAAATCTATAGTTTTAATATATAATACATCTTATTAGTGAATGTCAAGCTACTCACGGGCCCTCATCAATTTTGCCATATTTCACCCAACATCTATGCTATATAGTGAAGCAAAATACTAAATATAAAAAAAAATTTAATATTTTTTATTTATTCATTCAGTTTCTTTATACATATAGCAATATACATCCAGGAGTTTTGAAATTTAAAATCTAAACTATATCGTATTAGTTTTCTTTCAGGTTGATGCAGTTAGGGCGGCGCTGCGAGCCGCCGGGTTCGCCGGCCAAGAGGTGGTGGTGGCGGAGACCGGGTGGCCATATAAAGGTGACGACAACGAGGTCGGAGCCAGCATAGAGAACGCCAGAGCATATAATGGGAATCTGATAGCTCATTTGAGATCTATGGCTGATCCTGTGACGACGTATTTATTCGCCATGTATGATGAGGACTTGAAGCCCGGCCCAACGACTGAGCGCTCCTTTGGGCTTTTCGGGCCGGATCTTAGGCCCATTTATGATGCTGGGATGCTTAAATCCGGGCAGGATTTGGGCGGATCGCCGAGCCAGGTGGCGCCGGCGGAGTCTTCAAGGCCGGAAGAGGTGTGCGTGGCCGGCGAAGGTGGTGGCGGCGGTGTATGTAGACGGCCGGGAGTGGAGTTTCTGCCGAGCGCGGCCATGGGGAGAGGCGATTGGAAGGAGATATCATTGCTTTTAGGACTCGTTACCTTTTTAGGCGTTGTGCTGATAGCATGAAGATTGGAACAGCATAGAAGGAAAGAAATCTGACCATTTTTCTCTTTTTTGGATTGGTATTTCATATGTAGTATTATATATTTTAGGACTTGGGAGTGACAGTAAACCACCCTATTATGAAGATTGGAACAGCATAGAAGGAAAGAAATCTGGCCATTTTTCTCTTTTTTGGATTGGTATTTTATATGTAGTATTATATATGTTAGGACTTGGGAGTGACAGTAAACCACCCTATCATATTCTCTTAAATAATCATCAAATTATCATAGATAAATATACAAATATCACATCCCATGTGTTAGAGCCTAAGTAAGAAGAGAGAGAAATAAACAGAGTAATGAATAATAATGGATAATAAAATGTCTTATCTAGTTGTTTATTAGTCCATTATACATCTTTGATTGCTCGCTTTATAATTCTATTTTTTTTTTTTAATTTAGGAGAAGAGGGAACCTATGTACTTACAATTACAAAATTGATTACTTTGATTAAGCTAGACTCTTGGTTTTCTTCATTTACATGGTTCTTCGACGTAAAAAGAATTGTGCCTCATTCTGCAATTTTTTTTTTTTAAATCAGTGTGTATTCGATCTTAGTTAAACGCTAAAACATTAAATAATTGCTCGGCCACCAAGAATTTTCGATTAGATATGTAAATACAGAAGAATTGAGTGCTATGTAAATCTTTCGTTTTTCTATACACATCAAATATGATTGAGATAATAATCAGTCGAGTGATGAATAATATTAACTTACAGTTCATTCTACAAAGAATAATTGTGGAAGAATGGATAATTTTATAAATATAAATATGAAAATCTTAATGTTAGATATATAAATATACAGGAATTGTGTGATATATATATGTAAATTTCACAATTTTTAGTTGAGAACTGTTGAGATCTTAGGGCGAAGAAAAATAAGAAATCGACACAAATCCAGAAGAAGAACACACAGAGATTTAACGAGGTTTGACAAAGATGTCTACGTCGTCCGAAGCAGAGCGGCGACTTTCTTTCAATTAAAAAAAAAGAGTACAAGATACATAATACAACATTGAATAGCCTAGAGTTACAAAAACACATATATATAACTCTAGATAAAACCCTAGAGTACAATATATAATTATAAAATTACCCTTGTACCGTATCACAGGGTGTTGCCCCCGCACCCCCAACCCACATAACGAAACTCCCCCGATTGGACAGATTCTTTCGCTCTGCTCCAACATCTGTCTCTTATATGGTATATGAGTCATATCTAACAAATCTCCACCTTGGCGAATATCCAGCCCCTAAGGAGAAATACTTCATGGAGTTTCTTACACAATGAAGTGGGTTGGGCCACCATGCTTCTCTGGCAGCTGCAAACATTCAACAAGTTCAAGAAATGTAAGAACTTGTTGATAGTAACTGGTTTGGTCAACATATCAGCTGCATTTTCATCAGCATGAATCTTCTGCAACAGTATCTCACAAGAAGTAATCAATTCTCTGATCTCGTGACACTTGACTTCAATGTGCTTTGTTTTTGCACGGTGCACCTAGTTCTTAGCCAGATAAATAGCACTCTGAATGTCAAAAAGCAACTGAACTCCACCCTGCTCAACGCCTAGTTCCTATACTAGCCCAACAAGCCATAAAGCTTCTTTCGCAGCTTCAGCTATTGCCATATACTCAGCTTCAGTTGTAAATAATGCCACAATAGACTGAATTTTTTATTTCCAACATATAGGCCCTCCATCAAGAGTAAAGACATACTACTTGTAGACCTTTTGTCATCCAAATCACCTGCATAGTCTGAATCAATGTACCAACAACCGAATGATCATTGTTGCTGATGAGAAGCGCACAAGAGACCAAGTTTTCATAATTCAATCTCCTAAGAGTCCTACATTGGTGTGTCTCTATTTGTCTCTGGCTAGATTGTAATTGTGCAAATCAACTAGAATTTAATCAACATGTGTTGGATTTGCACCTCTAACTCTCTCAACTATTTTGGATGTTGTTCTAAATTCATCTGTACTGCATATGAACTGGAACAGTTCTCTGGCACATTGTCTTGATTCTACTGCAACATAGACCGTTCATAAAAAACTGCATCTCTATTGATCATCTTCTTCTTTGTAATCCTATCCCAAAACTTGCATCCTTTCACACCTTTCTTGTAGCCCAAAAAGATGAACTTCTTGGATTTTGTATCAAGTTTTGATTTTTTATCTCTAGGTACATGCACATAAGCAGAACAAAACAAATTTGTAAATGATTGAAATTAACTGAATTACATGTTCATACATCTTCCGCAACCTTGCCACCTAACGATGCCTGATGTGATCTATTGATGAGATAACATGCCATATTCACAATATCTGCCTAGAAACTCTTAGAAATGTTTGCATTCAGTCTCAAGCATCTTGCTCTTTAAGTTAAATACATGTTCGTCCTTTCTGCCACACCATTTTGTTGTGGTGTCTTGCGCACTAAAAAATGCATCTGAATTCCATGATCCTCAAAAAACTTCTGCAACATTGAACCTTTGTACTCTGTGTCATTATCAGGTCTCAAATACTCAATATTTCTACCAATTTAGCTCTCCACCTCAGTTTTCCACAACTTGAATTTGGAGAAGACTTCAAATTTCTGCTTCAAAAAATACACCCGAACTTTCCTCGAGAAATCATCAATAAATGTGACGAAATACTGAGATTCTTCCAATGACGATTTCTTAGTAGGGCCCCATACATCAGAATGCACATTATCAAGAATCCCTTCAGTTTTGTGCTTTACAATATTAAAACTGACTCTATTCTGTTTTTTAAGAACACAGAACTTACAAAGATCGAACTTACAGTTTTTAAAATCATGTAACAGGTTTGTTCTATGCAATTCCGCCATCCCACATTCATTAAGATGACCCATTTGCATATGTCATAACTTTGTATTATCACCATCTGACTCCACAGAATGAACTACACCTACAACTGTACTCCCTGACAGTTTGTAGAAATTACCTTCAGTTAACTTTTGTTTCATCACAGTCAGTGCACCCTTAACAATTCTGCTGGTTTCACTATCCTCATTTGCCTTAGGAATAAAATAATTTCTATGTAAAGTGTCCACACAAATCAAATTCTTTTTTAGATCTAGAATATGTCTGACATCACATATTGTTCTAACGGTGTCATCATACATCTAAATTCTAACTTGACCAATACCAATAATATTGCAGCGTCTATCATCACATAAATAAATTGAGCTAGAATTAGCTAAATTGTATGAAGTAAACCACTCTCTGTTAGGTGTTATGTGATAAGAACATCCTGAATCAAGAATTCATGGATCCCTTGAACCGAGTTAATGAAACTGAAATCATATCATCATCATTGCAATTTGAATTGCCACTCTGCACCACATTTACAGACTTCGATGATGCATCACATTTCTCCCCAGATTGCTTCTTGAGCTTTGGACAATCCCTCTTCATATGACCTGACTCTTTGTACTTGTAACAATGAATTATATTTTTGTCTTTGGGCTTTTATCTGGAATTTTGCTTTCCAAAACCCCATTCTCTTTCTTCATTCCACGATTCTGATCACCCTTAACATATAAACTGTCGTCATGAGAGCTTTCCCCTGCATTATGCTTTCGCTGATTGTGAGCCAAAAATGCTGCAGTAATCTCATCAACTTTAGTAGTTTCTTTTTTTATATGTCAGAGTAGTCATCAGATGTTCATAAGAAGAAGACAATGAAAATAACAAAATCATTGCTCGATCTTCATCATTAATAATCACATCAAGCCGTGATAAATCCGTAATTATTCGATTGAAGCCATTCACGTGTTGAGCTAGAACCTTCTTGCATCTTCAACTTATACAGTTTTTGCTTCAGATACAATTTATTCATCAGAGGTTTAGACATAAACTAAGTTTCCAATTTCTTCCATACCTCCCCTGGAGATTTTAGATTCAACCGTGACACATAACCTCATCTGCCAAACGCAAGCGTATGGTTGATGTTTCTCGGTGTTGCAATTCTTCCCAATCTTTATCATACATGACCAATGGTTTCGTTGCCCGCAAAAATTTTAAGATTCTCTGTTGCGTCAACATATTTTTTACCCTTATTTGCCACAATTCGAAGTTACTAGTTCTATCAAAATTTACCACCTCAAATTTTGCACAAGAAATTGTCATTTGAAATTAATCTTGCAGCAAACTTTTCTGAAAATTTATTTGCAATTCCTTGCTTAGAATCTAAGAAAAAAAGTATTGAAATGTTCACTTATTAAGTTTCCTTAATTAAGTTTCCCTTAATTATGTTTTGTAGAAAAATAATTTTAAGAAAATCTCATTTCTTGATATTTCCTTTTTCGCGTCACAGAAACTTCCTTTTATGCTTTTGTCCGCATGCAACAACAAAAATTTCCTTCTCCACGACAAGAAAGTCCGCTGCCCGACTGCCTCGTGCGTCAAACAGATTGCTGCCCGAACCGCTTCTGCCTGCGCCTGATCTCGCGACCTCCTACATCACGAACTCCTGTGTCGCGAATAGAAGAACCTCTGTGGAATTCCTCGACTCCTCGAAGCAAAACTCCTCGCAACCTCTGAATTTGTTCGCAACCTCTTATGTGAAATTTGCCTTCTCGCGCAGTCGCGCAAGGAAGCTCTGTAGCAGAACCGCAATTAGTCTTTTCGTGTCGGGAAGGCTAGCTAAACTTCCTCTGCGTCGCCGCCAAACTGCTCTCACCGAAGCCCCTTCGCGAACGCTGAATCCGAGATGCCACAATTCGCCTCTTAGTTGCGTTTCAAACTGTCGAACTCCTTGCCTCGGCCAAATTCACCAAAGCCAAAAAAAAAAAAAAAACTCTGAAACTTTCGTCGTTGAACCCTAACCGTCAAACTCCTCTGCTAAATCTTCCTTTTCCCTGCTCTAGAACCTTACTCTGATATCATTTGTTGAGAATTTAGGACGAAGAAAAAAAAAATTAACAGAAATCCAAAAGAAAAACACAGAGATTTAACGAGGTTGGGCAAATGTGCTTACATCATCGGGAGCAGAGCAACGACTTTATTTCAACTCCAAAAAAAGAGTACAAGATACATAATACAACATTGAATAGCCTAGGGTTACAATCATGCATATATATAACCCTAGATACAACATTGAAGTACAATATGTAATTACAAAATTACTCATCTATCGTACCATGGGGCGTTGCCCCTGCATCCCCAACCCATCTAACGAAACTCCCCCGATTAGACAGATTCTTCTGCTCCGGTCCAGTATATGTCCTTTTTATGGTATATGTCCTTTATATGATATATGAGTCATACCTAACAAGAACTCAGAGAATGAAATTGGAAACCCACAACTCACAAAAAGATTAACTCAATTGAGGAATGCAAAAAAAAAAAAAAAATTCAAAAATAATTTTTCTTAAAACTGATTAATCAAATAATAATTAAAACGCTGGCGGATTGTGATTTGAAAAATAAAACTACATTAAACTATTTCAAATAAAACCTTAATCACAACTCTTAAGTCTCAATCATACTCCTCTGATTTGCCCTCCAAATAAATGAAATGACAGAGAAATTGGGTTATGTGTAAGACATTTATTGCAGCTACAAAATAATTCTTTATCTTTTATTAATGAATGTTAAAAGACTTTATGAAGAATTAAAATTAAATATTTCCCAAAAATAAAAAATTAAATAAATCAACCCAACAACCATCGAATTGGTCATAGGTGCCATAGTCTTGTTAAATTATAGAACTGCCCTTATTTATTATTGGTTTAAGGGACATTTACACATTTTCATGCATGTTATAAAGATTGAAGTTTAGGTGTTAGATATGTAAATACATAAGAAGTGAGTGGTACATATACAAATGGAATTGACAAAACTACAAATCTCTTTATGAATTTAATATGAATTTGCAACTTTTATTTTAATCTTTCATTTTCTTTAGTTGCTTGTTTGAGAAAAAGAGAAAATACGGAAATAGTGATTGTTTATTAAATATTGTGAAAATTAAGAAGAATGGATGGGAATAAAGATTGAAATAGAGTATAAAGAACACACAAATTTACGTGGTTTGACAAATCGTCTACATTTACGGAGTTGCAGAAGATTTTATTAATTGAGGAAATTATATTGTTTGATCACGTCGACAATTACAAGATCTCTCACTTGTTTTCTCTCTTTTTACACCGAGATTCTCCCAAGAGGAAGAACACCGAAGAATAAGAAATACGCACAAGAGAAAAAAACTTATTACTCTTCTGTTGCAAGCCAACAAGAATAAATCAAGAAGAGCATTTTCTTCTTCCACTATCTTCTTCTTTCTTCTGCCAAGCTCGCAAAAGCAACTAAGAAAGATAACCTTGCGAAAACACCTTTTTTTTTGCCTTATGCTTTCTGTAATCCTCAAGAAGAATCCAAACAGGGAATCTCCTTTCCTGTTTCTGCGAACTGAAGGAGACGAAGACGGGGGGTGAGGGCCTTTTTCAAAAGTTCAAAAACACAGGGGTTTTCTAATTTGCCAAACAGATAGAGAAAAGAGGGAGAGCAAGGCGGTGGCAGTTACGACAAGCACAGGTATGTTATTTCATTATTATTATTATTTTCTCGTAAAATTGTCTCCACACGTATAACAAATCTTCCACTTGGAGACTGATACACAAACAACGACTTCTTCCTCAAATTGATATCCTCCACTGGCGGCGTAACTCTTTTCTTCAAACATGAATCCTCTGCCCCTGCAACTTAAGACCCATGCTTTTAAGCTTGAAGACCAACTGAAGCTGCTAAGAACTTCAATTTCTCCAAAGTAACACCATTTGTCACCATATCAGCAGGGTTCTGGCTTCCACAAATTTTCTCAAGCAACAACTGTCAGTCATCCAACAATGACCATATGAAGTGATACCATATCAGAATGTTCTTAGTCTTAGACTAAAATGTTGGATTCTTGACAAAAAATATGACGCTCTGACTATCACTGTAGAGAATGCCCTTCTGACTCTTCTTGCCCAATTCTTCCAAGATGCCCTGTAGACATATCATTTCTTTCGCAGCCTCTGAAACTACTATATACTCAGCTTCTGTAGCAGACAACGAAACTGTCTTCTGCAGATTAGAGCCCAATGATACTGCAGTGCCACCAATAGTATAAATATAACCCGTATTACTTCTTCTGATATCAATGTCTTCAGCTAGATCAACATCAACATGGTCTTGTACCTCTGAACTTTTTCCTGAGAAACACAAGCAAGTTTTTGAAGAGCCTCTTAGGTACCTCAAGATCCACTTCACTGCTTCTCAATGTTCCTTTCCTGGATTACTCATGTATTTGCTAACAACTCCCACTACATGGGCAATATCAGGTCTGGTGCAAACCATATCATACATAAGTGAACTAATAACTGAAACATAAGAAATCTTACTCATGTGATCTCGTTCCTCTCCTGACTTGAGTGACTGATTCTTGCTGAGTCTGAAGTGACTTCTTAAGGGTGTGCCAACTGGCTTAGCCTTATTCATGTTGAACCTGCTAAGTACCTTTTTCACATACTCAGTCAGAGAGAGTCTTAACATGCCTTTGACTCTGTCTCTTACAATTCTCATACCAAGGATTTGTTTTGCTACTCCCAAATCCTTCATTGCAAAGTGTTCTGACACCTACTTCTTCAGATTATTGATCTCCTCAATACTAGCACATG
>NW_018224773.1:752-1127 GCF_001263595.1 Phalaenopsis equestris | reverse complement strand
TCTCCCTCTCTCTCTTGTAGATTCGATCTCACTCTTCCTTGTCTCTCTCTCACTCTTTCTTGAGGGAGAGAAAATGATGAAGGGAGAGATAGTAAGAGAAGTAAAGAAGGATATAGAGAGAAAGAGAGATTAAGAGAGGGAGAACGAAACTGGGAGAAGAGAGAACAACATACGAGGGTGAGAGAGAGTGAGAGTAATGATAAGAGAGAACAAAAGAGCATTGGAGGGATAGAGAAAATTTTGTTTTCTTTTTAGGGATAGAGTGAGAGAGGGAGGAGAAGAAGAGAGTTAGGGAGAGAAGGATGAAGGGAGATATGGAGAGAGAAAGAGAGAAAAAAAGAGAGAATGAGACAAAAGAGCATGGGAGGGAGGGAA
>NW_018224773.1:0-742 GCF_001263595.1 Phalaenopsis equestris | reverse complement strand
GGAAAGAGAGGGATAAAGGGAGGGAGAGTGAGGGTGGGAAGGATGGGAAGAGAAAGCAAAGAGTTAGAGGAGAAATAGAAAGTGCAAGAAAGAAAGTAGTGTGAGAGATATAGAGTTTTCAATAGAGAGTGAGAGAAAGAACCTAAGAGAGATAAGAGCGATAAAAAGAGAGGGGGAGAGAGGGAGTGACAGAAAATGAAAGAGTGAGAAAGGATGGGCAAGAGAGATTGATTGAGAGATATACAGGAGGCTGTGAGAGATCTAGAGTTTTCAATAGAATGAGATGGAGAGTAAGAAGGAGAGCGAGGGAGAAAGATGCAGAGAGAAGAGAGATAGAGTAAGAAGAAGGAAGGGAGGGAAGGAGAGCGAGAGAAAGAGAAAGCAACAAATAGGAAGATGTAGGAAGAGTCATAGAGAGGGAAATAGAGATAGAGGTGAAGAGGGAGAGAGGAGGCCTAACAATGGTAAAGAGATAAAGTGGGAGTGAGAATGGGAGTGAAAAAAAAAGAGTGCAGTTGAAAGGTGAAAAGATTAGGAGAGAGTGCAAAGGATGTAGAGTAACAGAAAAATATTAGGGAGGGAATAAAGATATTCTGAGAGAGAGAGAAAAGGAGGGAAGGAGGGAGGGAGGGAGGGATAGAAATAGAAAAGTACGAGCTAGAGAGAAGGACAGGATGAGAGAGAGGAAAGAGGGAGAGAGGGATGGGGAGTAGAGAAAGTAGGAGGATAGGGGGATAGAGTG
>NW_018224772.1:0-1011 GCF_001263595.1 Phalaenopsis equestris | reverse complement strand
GGGTTTATATTAAGTTGGGTTCTTGAAAGTTTCCTTTAAATGCAAGATCTTATAATTATTTACATTTTAGATAACCGAAGTTGAAGTCACCTAAGAAAACTCTCGATAAAAATTAGGGGATATTGTCTTCAAAGATTTTAAAGGATAGAACATTTTAAAGATATCGGACAAACAGGTGTGAAAAGGGAATGGCTCAAATTTAGAACATTTATTTTGGAATCCAAAAGGAGGAAGAACTAAAGGGTGTCACAGATCCTGAGGAGAACATCAGTGACTTCCAAAACTATCCTACTACTTGGGTTAAATTTTGGAGAATAGAACTATTGAATATTTCATCCTACCAATCTTTCTAATTAGGGCTTACATTCATGTGAAATAATCACATGAATAGCCTGGAAGATGTGAGGATTTAGGTCATGACGAATGACAACCTCAGAGTCCTAAAATAAGTTAGGGCTTATATTATATAGCAGATCCATACAAAGGCTTAAAGATAAGTTGAGAATTTATGTCGCACTAAACTAACAACATTGAAATTGTATGGCTTGTTATTTAATTTCTAAAGAGAGATATGTTGTTGTAGATCCTCTTATTGTTGAAGATGGTCATGCTGCCAACGATGATAGCTCCAAGCTTCTTGTTGTGGCAAGTTTAAGTTTTCAAATGTGTCAGGTCATGATGTTAAATCAAGGGTTTCCTAAGATTATGTTTATTTAAATATTATGGGGGATGTTAAAGTTGATTAGAGCGACACCAGTTATGATCCCACGGTTCCCTCATTTCGACACCACTATTTTTCTTCAAATTCACTTAGTCCAAATGAATTTACTAAACTCAACTTAATGAGTTCCATACTTTCATTTGTAGCATGGGAAATCTCATTAGCAACCATAGGTTACCTCATCTGAGGGATTTCCGATCCTCTGATAGAGACGTATTAATTGAGTTGAAATTTTTGTTTTGTTTTTTTTGTAAATAAATTTTGAATTGTCTTATATTTTGACTGTTGTG
>NW_018224771.1:1512-2828 GCF_001263595.1 Phalaenopsis equestris | reverse complement strand
TTTTAAACACTAAGATCAAATTGGGGATTTTTAGTGTGTCATCACAGAAATTTCCAGTTCTACACCCAACAATGTATATTTCTCTTTTTATTTGCACCTAATTCCATGAACGAAATACTTCTTCATGGACTTAAATGTGATTCTCACTATGTTGTTGAACTCATACTCCATTTCCTGGATCATATGTTTCACAACATATTTTAGCAATTCAATTGGCCAGATCAAAAAGTAAATTAAGAGTGGAGTTCAAAAAAATATCACATATTATTTTATATTTTAACATTGGCAAATCCAAATCATCTCTTCATTTCACCATATCTCAGAGTAGGGAGAAAGATAAAGGAAATTACTCAGACTTCCTGAGATACGATAAAACACAAATTTAATATTTAAAAGGAAGTTCATACAACAATAATAAACAAATAGCTCTTATCTGAAACTTTTCTCAAAGCATATCACTTGTAGCCTCTCTTAGGAAATGTAGGAAGAAGAAATCTCTAACTTCTCTCCCTTTCCAACACTCTTAGAGAAGAATTCACACTTAAACTCACCATAAAAAATAAAAAATATAAAGAAAATAAATCACTAATGGTTTGGAATGGCGTGGAAGGAAGTAAAGTAGCACAAAATGGGCGTGAAGAAAGACCAAGAGCGAGCGGAGAAGTGCGAAGAGAGTCTGTTCTGATCAATTTTTACTCGAAATAGGCCCTAAGGTCGGTTTTCCAATAGGTGTATCCAAAAACTCTTTAAAAAGTGTCCAAATTTGTTGAATCTCTTAGAAGCAAGGTCTACACCGACACTGACGCCGTCGGTGCTAGTGGTCATTTAAATAAATCATTGTTCTTTGTCAAACAGCACTGTCGGTGCTGAACAATTTTCAAAAACCCCATTTTAACTCCAAATTTCATCCTTTTTACTTCATTTTTGCTTCAAGTCCTATAAATCAACAACCAGGAACTAAATAAAAAAAATACCTTCCATTGAAGTGCAGTATGAGCAAAAATCAGTATAAAATATGGGTCTAAAAAATCATATATTTTTGGTGCATCAGGAAAACTCTGCCAAAATCTCACCAGAGACTCTCCAAGCATTCCTAAGTTCAAGCCAACCATCTGCTCCCTCTGGTTCCCTCTATGAGAGTTTAATTTTGAGCTCAAAATCAGACCGAAACTAGAACATTCTTCTCCACAACTCCACAGTGAATCAAACTAAAATTAATTGTGCACACACCATCTCCACATTGAAAGGAGTTGATCCCCCAACAAAGCCCCCTCTCAAACAGCCTCTAACCTAGCTCTAGACCAACACCTGAAATT
>NW_018224771.1:0-543 GCF_001263595.1 Phalaenopsis equestris | reverse complement strand
CACCAATCATTGTCTTCTTCTTCTTCTTCTTCTTCTTCTTCTTCCACATCCAAATTTTGTTGCTGATATGGGGTAAAAACATGGTGAGTAGGAAACTGAACTGAATGATCACCCCTCATGTATCTAACCATCGAATCATCTTAAGCACATCATATTTGAACTTTTGTCTTGTTAAACCATCATTGTGTGCATTTATCGCCTAGATATTTTCCATCCTACTTTTCATTCTCAAGATATCTCCCTGTTGGATCATCATCTGCTCCAAAAGTTCTTGGATAGTAGAGGTACAAGAAGTAGTATTTGAAGTCGAAGGAATATATCTGATCCTACTTTCAGATCTCTGACCAAAGAAAAATATGTTGAGATTTTCATACCTATTTTACACTATTTTTTATGATATTGCACTTTAAAGAAAGGTATTTTTTATGTTTTGTTGTTGGAATGATGAATTAGGGTGATTAGAGAAAAAAGATGCAAAAATGAGCAAATTTGGAGTGAAAAGAACCAGAATGTGAAGATTTGAACTAGGGCACCGATGGCGAG
>NW_018224770.1:0-661 GCF_001263595.1 Phalaenopsis equestris | reverse complement strand
CGAAGCTTTGGGACAGGGCACTCGTGTTAATTTTCTTTTCTTTCGGATTCTTTCGGGATTTTCCCAGCAGTTTTGAGGATTTTCTTTTACTTGAGTCTTTTTCGTTGATTTTTCTCGAGTTCTCCGCTTTTCCTCGGATTTCCTGGATGACGTTTTCTTCCGGACTTTGCTTTTGGAGATGCATTTAGGCTTGCTATACTTAAGGAACAGCAGATCCCACGGGCGTACAGGTTTGCTTTACATTTTACAGCGCTTCATTTTTCCTGTTTCTACCTGCTACTGTTCTTTGTGTACAACATGTTATACTATTCATGTCTCTGTTAGCTATTGTTCTTCCTGTATAGCATGTTATATTATTCCTTTTTTTTTACCTGCTACTGTTCTTCTTATACAACACGAACAGCACTTCATTTTCATGTTTCTACCTGCTACTGTTCTTTCTATACAGCATGTTATACTATTATTGTTTCTACCTGCTACTGCTCTTTCTGTACAGCATGTTAACTTGTCATGTTTCTACCTGCTACTGTTCTACATGCAGCCTATTGTTTGTCCTGTATTGCACCTTTTATATTATATAGCTTTAAGCATGTCTTCTTTTATATAAGACATTTAGAGGACTACAGCCATAGGGTCGTTTGATTTGACATCGTAACTGGAC
>NW_018224769.1:3206-5495 GCF_001263595.1 Phalaenopsis equestris | reverse complement strand
GCCTAAGCGCCACTTACCCGGGCTTAAGCGCCGGCTCACAAAAACCTATTTGTGAACGGTTGAAAGTGAAACTTTGGTCCGAAAACACCATTTTTAACAACTCCCGTCCTCTTCTACACCTCAAAATCATGATTTTTAAGGGCTATGAGACATCTAAAGTGAAGATTTCTTGGTGAAATCAAGTGAAATTGGCTAGATCCGAGTTTCTTGAGGTAAGAGCTTTACTTCTATTAAAAAATTTTGGATTTTCACCATGTATTTTGAGCACATTAGGAGAAATTTAAAAATTCACTATTCATGGTGAAAAATGAGGAAAAATCTATGGAAATTGATTGGGAAGTTTAGTTTGGGCTTTTGGAAGTTTAGTTTAGTGATTTAGACTTGATTTTTGAAGCTATTTTTGGGATTTATAAAATTTGTAGAATGGCACCAAGAATGAAGAGAAGTAAAGGAAAAAGCCCACTTGATTTGAACAAATTTGTTAGTTTGAAGGCTCAAGATTGGTACAATGAAGCTCTATAGTCACGAAAATTGATTCAGGAGCGATGTTCTAGAAATCCGCGTGGAGACGTGGAAGATTTAATTGTTCAACGATAGAGGGAACAATTGTGTTATTTCTCTACTATCCCAGTTATTCATGTTGTGAGGGAGTTCTATGCAAATCTCCCTAAAGCTGAAGACAATTCAATTATGATTTGAGGAAAGTTGGTACCTTTTTTGACAGAGGTAATCAACTTATTCTACCATTTATCACTGGATACTTTATATTTTTATGCAAATTATATGCAAATTATAGTCCTAAATTATAGTCCTACTGAAGAGGAGTTAGACGAGATTATTTCATACTTAACTATTGGGAGAGGACATTGGAAGATTATGAACCTACGCGAGGTTGTGTTGTCAAGCGTTTTAGGTTGCATTGCATATGTGTGTTCATTTAATGCATTTTTTAATGTGGATCATGTCGCATGTCGTACGCGTAATCGCGTGAGCAACGTTTTCTTCCGACCAATCATCTCAGTGAAGTGACTAGAGAAAGAGCGACATTGAACTATTGTATTAAAGAGGGAAAGCTCATCACAATGGAGCTTTGATCTGTCATACTACCATCAGTTTTGCTACAGCTGTTACAACTGTAGGTTTGGGATTTGCTTTCTTGATCTTTTCATTGTGCAAGCAAGCTGAGGTTAAATATGATATTTGAGAGGAAGTTCTCTTACCTCTGAAGCCCATCACGAAGGTGAATGTGAAGACTTATTTTGAGCATTCAATTTTTGGCTGGAGATGAGGATTTTCCAGGAGCTATGGAATGGAAACGTCTGTTGCATCTACCTCTGTTGCATTTTCATCTATACCATCTAATTCACATGCTTCTACATCTAGAGGTGAGTTTTCTGAGACTTAGGATAAATTATTATAGAAGATCATGGATAATATCAATTTTACGCTGATAAGGTACAAAATTTAGAGTATTTTGCATATCATAGTATAGTTATAATAGAAGGAAGAGTGATTATGAAGAGAAATTCCACTCATCTTTGGAGAGCCTGATTAGAGGTGACCCAGGAGTGCAATTTCCTCTATATCCTCGATATTTTGATTATGAGCACGCAAAAAAGTGGTATAGCGGTGATTCTAAGGATGAGGAGTAGGATTGAGACACTTTTATGTTTGTTTTTGTTATGGACTATGTGATGTGGTACTAGGTACAGTTGTATTTGTGTGTTTTGCTGGACTTTTATTTTTTATTGTTATCATGACATTTATGGTAGTTAGTATTTTATTTTTAAATTTTAGGGTAGTAACTTTTGTTTTGTGTTTAGTACTGTGGATTAGTTAGTTTAGAGCTTAACTTAATTTCAATTTGTTATAAAGTAGAAAATCTTGCTAGCTTAGATCTTAAACTTGAAATTCAGGAATTGTTACCCTTTATTTTTCTTTTATCATGTTGTCGGTGCTATTTCGGGTTGGTTTGTGGGGTTGCTCATAAGAAGTTGTCGGTCGCTGGAATCGAAATCCCGTCGCCCGCTTCAGAAAGACGTTGAAGTATGAAATTAAACTGACCCCATATTTTTCATAGTTTAAAATGAAAGAGCATTGTACCTCAAATCCTGTACTATCCCGAAGGATAAACACAAGAATTGAGGATGAGGCTCAATCAAATAAACTAAGGAAAGTATGACGTCCGTCTGGTCTGCGAAACCTTTGTATTTGTTGACAAGTTCCCCTATTTAATATAAAGGATTAAAAAGGGTTTATATTAAGCTGGGTTTGGACATACTTCCTATA
>NW_018224769.1:0-907 GCF_001263595.1 Phalaenopsis equestris | reverse complement strand
TTAGTGAAAACTCATTTTTAGCCTTTTAAAAATTATTTTTAAGCTTTGAAATTCAATATCTTTATTTAGAAAACCAGAAAAAATATTCCAATTATTTCTAAGTGATTAGGAAACAATTTAGAACATTTCCACGAGTTTAATTAATTTTATGATTTTTATGAATTTTTAATTATTTAAATATTTAGAGTAGGCCAAAAAAATTATGTTTTTATTTTAAAGATCATTTTATTTTTAGAAAATACCCCTGATCACAGAGAACTCAAAAAACTAAGTTTCATAATTTTTGAGGTATATTTTGATTTTTTTTAAAAATCATTTAAATGTTGAGAGTGGTATTTATCTTTAAAAATCAATTTAAGTTATCAAATGAACTCAAAATATTTTGAAGCATTTATGATGAGTTCTCTGGATCATAAATCACAGTGGAGATAAAAAATCAAGTCATTTAAATTTTTATATTTTTCAAAATTAATTATCTTAGTGATTTAGTATTTGGAAAATTTAAGGATGTTTTAAATGACTTGACCCATGAAATTATTTTCAAAAGTTTCTTTGGTCATGGTAGACCTTCCAAAATTTTTTTGGAATTTAATAACTAATATGCTAATTTCCATGATTATTTTAAGGAAAGGATGTGAAATAACTTGAAAAATATGGATCTCTATATAAGAACCTCCTCTGACTTTGAAAAAATCAAAGAAAATTCCCCCATATAGAGGCTACAAATTGGCAAAAATTCAAGCTATGATGATGAGTCTACCAAGGTTATGTGTCAATATGCATGGAGAATCAAATGATTCAAAATAATGTTTAATTAATTAAAAATAAAATATCCACCAAATGGAATTGAAAATAGGTCCACATTATTCTCTTCTGTTTAATGAGCAAGAGGGTATTTTTATTTTAT
>NW_018224768.1:4595-5047 GCF_001263595.1 Phalaenopsis equestris | reverse complement strand
CAATTAATTGATCAACATTGTGTACATGATTGTTAGGATGATTTTTGGTGATGGGTTTAAGTAATTTTGAGTTCAATTGGAAGGTCAATTTGAAGGATTTTTGAAATTTGGTCAATTTGGGCATGTTAGGCTAGACATGGGTCTAGGTTGGGATATCCTTGGGCTAAGTCCAAATTAATTTGTTCAAAAGATCAAGGGAGATGTTGTGAAGATTTTTCATGCAGGAATGGAGTGGAAATTTTGGGGCTAAGGCCATCAATTTGGTGAGGTTTTGAGATAAGACCAATTTGGGGTAAATTTGGGGTTTTTTTACTTAGGCTGAAATAAAATTAAACTGAGGCCTCACCAAGGCCAATTGAATGTCAAGTTTGATGTATGGGGATGTTATGAAGGTTTTTCAACACAAATTGTGACAAATGGAGTAGGCCATGGGTTCAATTTGGTGGACCCAA
>NW_018224768.1:0-582 GCF_001263595.1 Phalaenopsis equestris | reverse complement strand
TTTACTACTATTAGTCCTTAGTTTGGAATGTTGATTAAAATGTGTTTTATCTAGCAACTACTCATAAATGCCAATGTTAAATGTAAGGATAATAACTATTCCTAAATGTAAATATTAATTCTAATGATAACCCTTTCTGGATGAGTTGGTTTGGAGAGCATTAAGATGTTACAAAGTATAATTCTTATGTAGAGAATTGGATAATGTAAAGGAATGAGATGCATGAAATATTGAATGTGCCAAATATGAGCAATTTTAATTCTCTACCCTGATTCAGTGTTGTAGAAAATAATTAGCTAATCTTAGGTTTAGTCCCTAAATCCGTTACTAGGCTAGGAGGATACTGGCTCCCACTCTAGAGCACTTACTTCCCTTCCCCTGAAAGTAAACTCTCGCTTTAGTTTTTAAATGCTAAGATCGAATTTGTGATTTTTAGTCTGTCACCTAGAAATCTCCAATTCTACACCCAACAAAGTATATTTCCCTTTTTATTTGAACTTAATCCCATGAACAAAATACTCCTTCACGGACTTAAATATGATTCTCGCTCTATTGTGGAACTCATACTATATTTCTCAGATC
>NW_018224767.1:359879-361144 GCF_001263595.1 Phalaenopsis equestris | reverse complement strand
ATCATTAAGGCCTCAAATTTCATCAAACGCCGTCTGATTGAATGAAGCTCTCCGGATCGTCTTATCAAAGTAGTTCATATTCTTGCATTCGTTGCACTCAGAACACTATAAATAAAGTTCCACCCCTCTCATGAGAGGAGGCTTGTGGCTTAAGAGAGAACTTAAAAATTTGAAAAGGAGCTGCAGTCCATCCCCCCCCCTGTCGTCGTCGACCACCACCAAACGCCGTCAACGCCCGCCGACTTTTGCTCCTAGGGCTCGCATTTGCTTACCTAGGGCTCGCATTTGCTTGGATTTGAGGCAAATTTAAGGCAAAGGAACTTCGGATTTCATCTTCTCTAGGTAAGAGCTACACTTTGAACTAAAAAAAATTTGATTTTCACCAAAAATTTATCTCACATTGCCGAGATTTGAAAATTTTGGAATTTTTTGAGAGATTTTGAGACAAGCCTTTGGTGAAGAACTCTTACTTAGTAGATTTAAGTTTAAAGCGTTTTACATTGTGATTTTTGGAATTTTTGGAATTTATTCAGATTTTTTTTTATTTTCCCTAGATTTTCTATGGCACCAAGAATGAGCAAAGGAAAAAAGAAAAGTAGATTATGATGAACAAAAATTTGTTAGCTTCAGTGCTAGTGCTTGATTCAATAGATTCAATAGTCTACTTGAGCAGTCTACTTGAGCATAAAAAAGAAATTTTGGATCGTGGTTTTAAAAATCCGAGAAGAGAAGTGGAGCGGTTAATCAATGCTCGACAGTGGGAAATTTTTTGTTATTTTACTGCTATTTTACTGCTGATGCGTTATTTTACTGCTGATGTGATTATTAGTGTAGTGATGAAATTCTATGTCAACTTTACGGAGGCTTCTGACGACTTTGTTTTTATTTGTGGAAAAATGGTGGAGTTTTCTCTGAGAATAATTAATAAGTTTTATCAGTTAGAAGATGTTTACAGTTGCCAATATAAATCATTTTCTGCTACAAATGAGGCCTTGGATGAGGTTATTTCTTTTCTGACTGATGGAAGAGGAACCCGGAAAGTGAAAAATGGTGTAAAGGTAAACTTTCCTCTTTCTATGCTTAATGCAGTATCTAAGGTTTGGCGCTACTTTACTTCTGGAAAAATGATTCCAACATATCATCATAGTGTGGTGACCAAGGACAAAGCCATCCTGAACTTCTGTATTCAGGAGGTGATGAGGATAAATGTAGGCTTTATTATTTATATGAACACTAGATCTATTGCTTTGGGAGAGACCACTAGT
>NW_018224767.1:350085-356653 GCF_001263595.1 Phalaenopsis equestris | reverse complement strand
TAATTGCTTAAATTTCTTATTAATAAAATACTGTATCGAGTTTTTGGCACCGTTACATAGCAGAGTCAACTATATAATTTTTACATAACTATATTCTCGGAATCAGGATCCTAACCAGTGTTGCTATAATCAACTTCAACCCCCTTCCCCCCCCCCCCCCCCCCCCCCCCCCCCCCCCCCCCCCCCCCCCCCCCCCCCCCCCCCCCCCCCCCCCCCCCCCCCCCCCCCCCCCCCAATAATACTTGAACAACAACAAACTTGTCACTTCAAGTGCAAAACCTTAAACCTTGAATCTGGAGATGTCACTTTAATGAGCAGTCAGAGTAAGCTGAAGTAGATAGAGGGCAGCATTCCACAATGAATAGCACTACTACACAAGCTAGAACAAACTTAAGGTTAGCCAATGTTTTTTGCTAGCATCGGGAGGGGGTAAAGAATAGGTATGTCCATATTTGTCACATTACATCATTTCATATTTTTAATGATTAAATTCCTACACTGATTAAGATGTCTTTGCATGGGGAAATATCTTTTCTTAATACTCAAACTCTTTTAAACTTTAGTAGTATTTTAAACTTTATTCTTACTTTCTGCTTTAATTTAGATTGCACATTATTTTAGTTTTAATTTTTTACAAATATCTCGACACCATTCTCCCAACTTTGTTATCTGAAATTTAGATAGATGTTTTTCTAAGTCATTATTAAAAATTTATAGCTTTCTCTGTGGGTTCAATGCTGAGGTTTTTTAAGAAATTTCTATATTACTTGAAACGATACGTATACTTGTGCAGTACATATTGTGTGAAGGCTTATTATTTCTTTTCTAAATCATTTTATTTATTCACACTAGCAGCTAAATATACTTTGGGCCAAGTTTTTGGCAATCTCTTGGAGTATAAAATATCTGTGTAATTGCAGGTTAGATCAGATTAGCAAAAGTTAAATAGGAGAGATTTCATAAAGGTTAATGTTTTTTTAATCATTCAAACAATAGAGCAACATTAAATCCAAGATTTTAATAAAATACTACCAAATAATTAAGAGCCGTGAGGAACCTTTATAGCTAGTTTTTATCAAAACATTAATCAAGAATATTATCTACAAATGTAATACTTCTATTAATAAGAATAATAAAATAATGGATAAATTTTGTCCCAAAAATCTTATTTCTATTTGAAATAATTTAACTTTTAAGACAGGAATGATTAAGCCAGCTTGTTGATATATCCATTTAAATATTTTTAAATGCATAAAGTGTTATTCAATACTTTTTAAGAACACAATAACATCATCAGTATAAATAATGATTTATTCAAAGTGATACTTGAATATTTCATTCATAATGTTTCGAAATTATGAAGAAGTACTTTTCTGCCTAATTGCATGACATTCCATTCAAAATTCCCAAAGGAAACTATAAATGTTGATTTATATCTATATTTTCATTGATTTGGATTTTCTAGTAGTAATCCTTCAAATAAAATTGTGAGAATATATGGGCTTCATTAAGGTTATTAAACAAATCAACTTTATTAAGGATAAGATATCAAATCCAATTAAGAACTTTATTAAGCATCTTATAATTTATTACAAGCCTATTTTTTTCTCATTTATTATTTCTAACTTAAAATTTCATATAGAAGTAGGGTGAACAAGAGTTTCTTATTAACCCTTCACATAATAAGCATAGATTTTTGCCTTCTGCCTTCCATAGTGCTTGATAAGATTCATTCATTTGACAATATCTTATCTTTGTGGGTATATAAATCTCATTAAACCCTGTAATATAAGGAAAGACAATGTAATGAATTTCTTTTCTTCAAAAATCAATGTGATTTTTCTGACAAAAAATTTGTTAGAAATCTTTATTTAACTTTGTAATTTTTAATTGAATATTCACATAATTGAGTTGATTTTTTAGAGTTTTTTTTCAAAAACTTCATCTTTTATATAAATTCTATGTAAACATTTATTTATAATATGATTCATTTCATTAATAAACATTTATTGAGGATCAAAAATTAAATATAATATAATATTTTTTAAAAAAAATAGTGCAATTAATGCCTAATTGATTAATTTCTTACATGGGCATTATTTAGGGTGGGAATAGATTACCCAATATGATAGGTTGAGTAAAGTTTTTAGCAATTAAAAGTGGAGTAAGAATGCATATATTTGATTTACAAATAACTACATTCAAAAGCTTATATTTAATCTGTATTCAATCACAACTAGCAAAGATAAACCATTGAGAAATTTTTTTAAAATATTAGAAGAAGTCATTCTTGAATAAAAATCATATCAACACCACTATCAACGAGTGCTGTCAACTTTGGTAAAATTTATTATTTATTAATGATTAGTTTAATAGAGATATAACACTTATGCATAATAGATTTCCGAATAGATTGAAGAAATTACACTAAAAGAACATATTTTTCGCTCTAGTTTTCTCGTGCATATTGTCTTGATTCAAAATTATTCGTTCATTTCATTAATTTTATTTGGCCATTATTAATGATCTTAATCTCATTTTTAACTAATTAATTTTATCTATAAGATTATTAGTGGTGACATTACTTTTCCTCGTAGCACTTTCTTATATATATATTTTTTAAAGAGTATAGCAAAATTATTACTTATATCTTCACGATCCTTATTCTTTTTCAAAAAAAGTCAAAAACTTTACTTTTACTAGAGATATCCTCAATATGTGGAAGAATTTTCATGATTTTTTTTCCTTTTGTTAATCTGTTAATGTAAATAATCCTAATATTTCAACAATATTCTTGCAATAATTAAAATTGTCAAAGCCTTGGCAACAACTAGAATAACTTTGATTTTCTTCTTCTGATGAGAAAGATGAAGACTCGTAAATTATTTTCTCAGATGAGGTAGACTATCAGTCAGTTAATAGGAGCTTCATAAGAGTTTGACAAAGGGGTTTATCAATTTTAAACTCTTTTTGTTTCTTTTTGGTAGTGTAATGATTAGAATAGTGACCTAAACCTCTAAACTTAAAACATTTATTATTTTTTTTTTTGTTAATTCTAAGAAAAAGAAGAAATAGGTTTAGAGGACTTCTCCCATTTCTTTTTTCTTAAGAATAAGCCTCTTTTTCTTTTGAGAGTGAGCAATCCTGAGAAGGAAGAAGGCCAATTGAAGCAAATTGTTCAAAAATTTCACATAATTTTTTTCTATAGCGGGTTTTTCTCTTTTGAGATGATTATTTTGTTTAATAACGACACAAAGCTCGAGATCATTTTTAGCATAGAAGTTTATAAGATTTCCATATGCAAAAATTTCATAAAGAATCTCACATGTTGGTTATTTTGAAGGCTTCTCTTTACCTATTTTTTTTTAAACATATCGCTAATCCTTCGATAAATTTTTGTTTCCGATGTATTGAATTAGCATCATATAACATTATTAAACGAGCGTTTTCTTACTTCTCGGTATGAGATATTCCTTTAAATGTTCAATGACTGCAGTTAACAGAGTGAATGCTGCATTTTTCTTATCTTTTGAGGGATTATGACTTAGAATAACTTCATTATGACTTAGAATAACTTCCTTTGGACAATCAGTTTAAAATATATCCTACAAACCTTTGGGTGTTCTGGTGAATCCACTAACAATAATCTCGCTATTCGAGGAGAGGCATATCACATGGCTTGTGTCATGATAGCATAGGCCATTCATTCAGTGAATTTCTTCATGAATAGTATAATCATATATGTTCCAATTGCATAGACCAGTAGCATCATATATCCTATGATGTCTATTAAAGCATTCGCCAAATTTCCAATGGGTCAATAGTTTGAAGGGTTAGAAAAACTTCAGTTAAAATTATATTTTTAATTGATATATTACTTGGTTGACACCAATATTACAGTTGTAAGAGATTGAGCTGTTGATTTTAGAAAGAAATTTATATAACTAAGGGATAAATTTCAATCTCAACCAATAACTAGGATATGACAAAACTTTCAATGTCAATCATAAAAAATTTTCCAGCATTCAATAATACTTAATTTATATATTTGTATATGCCATAGGAAAAAGTGTCTCTACTGTTGTAAAAGAACCAATTGAGCAAGTGCAATGTTGTTCAAAATCGTTTATTTGTTTTCTCATCAAAACTTGAGCCTAACTTAATTATGAACAAATTTTAATTATGAACCAATCGAGCAAGTGCACAGTCAAGCTGTTCTTATGACCCTAGAAGCTTTAATTGAATCCAACTCATTTTTTTTGCTTGATGCGAATTGATATTTTAGAATTTAATTAAAATTAGGCTAATCTATTTTTTATTATTTAATTTAACTTTTCAAGTACAATTAGCAATAAAAAAATATTTTAATCCATACATTTAATATATGTTTAATATTTATATCAAAATTATACATTTAATAATATTCATAATTTAATAGCTCCTAAATAATTTTATTGATAGTTTATATCAATAAGGCCTACATGCTAATAAAGTACACCTTAAGTAAGTGATTGAAGCGAGAATATTTTAACCCTATTAGAATAAATTACGAGTCAATGCAACTCAGCAGCTCACCAACTTTCAATTTGCCTTAACTCGACAAGGTCTAATTCGCATCAACAAAACAATAGGAATGTGTTTTTGTCAGCATATGTCACATCCTTGTAAATACATTGGCTACACCCACACAAAAAAAAACGTCATACTTCATAATAATTCGAGCCACCAGAGTCTTTTGTGTGACCATTTATGTAGCCTTCCAAATGGAGTGGCGACATATGAGTCTTTCAATAAGGAACGTCCTTCCCAAGATAAAAGGATTCCCGCTCTCTTTTTCATTTTCTTTTTCTTTGATCAACTGCCCTAACATCTTCTCCACCTCTTCTCTGACTAGCTTTGTGTAGGGACTGAAAACATTTCTAAATTGAACATATAAAGACCTTAGAATTTGTCAATTCTGAAATATAAGATATAAGAAACTGATACAATACATAAAATAAATCAACCAAAGAATTAGTAAAGTAGTATTTAAAAAAATTTAAAGCAAGAATACTTGTCAAACAGAGCACGATGGACCTAAATAAATAAATTGACAAGTAGTTAACTTATTTTAATTTATATGACAAATTATAGAAAAGCTATTTATATCTCTTCAATTAGATAAATTAAAAAAAGAGCAATTTAATTACATAGCACACAATTTTTATGTATTTACATTTTAACACCTAAACATTCCAATTTACATGCATACCACTAAATTTTTTTTAATTTCACATCAAAAATATCAAAATCACTACATTTTTAAAATGAAATGCAGCTTTTATGGATATGGTTTTGACCCCCATGGTGTTGTAAGTGTAAATATCAGAATTTAAATGTTAGATAAGCAAATATATATAAATTGTGTGATACATATATAAATCCTTAAATCAGATACAGAGCTATTGATATACCGCACTAATAAAGTTCATAGTCCTAAAGGTTGCGTGGGAAATTAGATTTCATTTACGTTGGCAGGGAGAATTTCTTCACGTTAGGACAGGTTTAACAGCCTTATCCATACCGAAAACAAACCACGTTGCGGCTTGCGTTTCGTTTGGTTTGATCGGTAAAATTGAAGTTGGAAAGAATTTTTGTTATAAATGAGAAAATTTAGATGATGATATTTTGCGATTATGCGTGGTATGATTACTATATTTATTTTAATACGAGTGTTGATGCATTTAGAGCACTCTGACGTGAATTTTGAATCTAAGTTAGAAGTCTGAGGCAGATTTTTAAGCAAGAAATATTCAAATCTCGATAAAAACTTTTTTAGAATTTTGATTTCGGCAAACATATAGTCAAACCGACCAACTCGACAAGAAGAACTCAATGTTGCCAAAATTAGTCCAATCCGAGTCAAATCAAGCTCGTATCAAGTTATTAAACAATACTTGAAAGTTTTTTGGATATATTTAGAACGTTAAACGAATGCTCAATCTAGCAAGCATATAGTTGAAACGAGCGTCTCGACAAGAGAAATCCAACGAGCCTAATATTGCTCAATTCTGGCATCATTAAGGCCTCAAATTTCATCAAACGCCGTCTAATTGAATGAAGCTCTCCGGACCGTCCGATTAAAGTAGTTCATATTCTTGCATTCATTGCACCCAAAACACTATAAATAAAGCTCCACCCCTCTCATGAGAGGAGGCTTGTAACTTAAGAGAGAACTTAAAAATTTGAAAAGGAGCTGCAGTCCATCACCACCCCTGTCGTCGTCGACCACCACCAAACGCCGTCAACACCCGCCGACTGCTGTTGATCACCACCAATCAGTGCCAACCATCACCGGTCGGAAACCGACAGCCGAAGTTATAACTTGAAAAAACCAATAATCATTTCCCGTCTGTGAGACAATGAGCCTCTGTAATCATCAATTTATAGTGGATTTTTACAACTAGGTCACGCCCCGTGATTTTTTCCCTTTACAGGTTTTCCACATCAGAACTTCTAATATTGTTACTGAATATTTTCTTATATTGTTACTGAATATTTTCTTTTATTATATATATATATATATATA
>NW_018224767.1:345408-350047 GCF_001263595.1 Phalaenopsis equestris | reverse complement strand
TATTTTTATATATATATATATATATATATATATATATTAAAATAATTATAATTACTAAATGTGGCTAAGATATTCTAACCTAAATCTTTATTATTGTTAACTATTTTTATAAACAAAAATTCACCAACATCATCCTAAAAATATAATGTAAATAGAATCATAACTTGGTGATTTTGTAAACAATTATTTCTCAAGGTTATAAATTTAAATTTTATATTGTAAAATTATCATTTATTTTGATGAAAATTTATTAAATATTTCATTTATTAATTAAAAAAATTACAATTATATAAATTAAAATAAAGATAAAACAAGAGGAAATTAAGTTTTCAAAAATGGATTTCTTTGAGACATACTTTCTATCCTACATGTGACCCGCCATTAGCTGCCAATTTACGAGTCGAGCCTCGCGTTTAGATTCTTCTCCTTCGTCATCGAGCACCGGCGACGATCTCCGCCGCGACCTCACAGGAATCATTAGAATGTCTAAGAAGGTCGTCAGCATCGCCGCTGGCGAAGCCCATACGCTCGCTCTCACTGGTGTCTCTTTCTCTCCCTCACTGCTTTTGGAATTTTCTTGTCTGCCCTCTGGCAGAAGAAAGGATGCAATTCGTTGTTAATTGGCGTGAATGGTGACTTAAATTTTTGGAATCTCAGGAGATGGTAGCGTATTTTCATGGGGAAGAGGCACTTTTGGCCGACTAGGTACAGGGAATGACACGGACGAGCTTTCTCCTGTGCGCGTCTCATTCGCGAGAAGTGACGGAAAAGGGGAAGCTAAGTTTGTTGGAGTTGCCGCCGGTGCTTACCATAGTCTCGCACTGCAAGGTTTGTTGTTCTAGCTTCGATCTATCTTCACGCTTGAAAAGAGTTGGGAAATTGTTAAAGACTGATAAACTTTTCGGCGATTTTTAGTTTTTGATTTGATCGATAAGGATATTTTTTGGTTTGAAGTTATTGGAAGAGAGGAAATGCGAACAAAATGGAAATGTTGATTGAATTGAAATTTTCGCCCACTGGTTTAGTTGAGAGAAATTGAATGAGATTGTTTTCCTGTTTGTTTGAATAAAAATTGACTTTGTGTTTCTTTTGTTGAAGAGACGTGAGTTCATAAAATTTTCACTCTCTGGTTTGGTTGAGAAACTGACTGAGAATTTTTTTCATATTTGTTTGATTTGCGATTTTGTGTTTCTTTTGATAACTTGTAAATTTAAATGATGATTTAATGAATTTTTCTCCAAATTTGTGTTTGTGTTGAGAAGATAGTCGTCAATGAAACAAAAGAAAAGCGCATTTACTTTCATGGTCTAGGAAATTGTTCAGGCTAAGTCTTCTAGTGATATGGCTCAATTGCAGCAAAATACTTGAAGGCTTATTTCTTCTCTCTCTTTACTGAATCTTTTCTTTTTCAAAACTTTTCAAGTGGGAATTTATTCGGTGATGGATCGGTCGCGAATGAATGTGGAGCGGTGTTTTAAATTAAGCTTCTTTGCTCTTTTCAAAGTTCCAACAGAAGTGGACATGCATTTTGGTATAGGGGCTGGATTGAAGAAACATACCTTGGCAAGTTCAGCTCAAAATTCCTTCAAAGTGTGCAGAGCTTATTTTATGCTTTTAAAGATGCATTAAATCTAATAATATAATGAAATTTGATGTGTTATCAAAAAATTTTATCATTTCACATGAATCGCACGATATGTTAAGCTTCAAATTAATGATCATCCAGAGCACTGATTTCAGCAAGCTTATAGTCAAATCGATTGTCTTGATAAGATCGAGCTGATGATACCAAAATTGGTTTAATCCGAGTTCGATCAAGTCCAAATTAAGCCATTAAAGCACATTTAGAAGATTCAAATCATTAGTTAAATGAGTGAATAAACTCCACTCCAAATTTGACATATCATATTTATAGTCAAATCGAGCATCTCAGCAAGATGAATCCAACGAACTCATGATCATACAATTCTGAGGTCATGAAGATCCTCAAATTATTAAAAAATATTATGTACTCAAGGGGAATCATTATGGACCATCTTATCAGGTGGTTACAAGAATTATTCGCTAAATAATCAAAATTTCTCCTTTCAGAGACTATAAATAGACCCTCTTTCTAGGTGGCACTTATACGACCCCCGAACTCGGAGAAGCCTTGCTCAAGGATGATATTTCAACATCGATGAGATTCTACATACCTCCGTGTGACCTCCCCGGACACAGGAAACCCTTCCTCCACTGGTGAAGGTGACCTCATTCGGCTTTTTGAAGCTAGTCAAAAAAAGAGGAGAGAGGATTTTGTAGGGAGAAGAGAGAGTCTAATAGTGATTTACTATTGAAATCAAGGCTTAAAAAATCATTAGGTTTTGTTTCATATTTATAGGAAATCAGGCGTTGTGGTGGAAAGCCTGATTATAACTCATTCGGGTGGCTATAAATGCCTTTTTAGCTTAGGTGCCATGACGCCAGCAATCAAGGCCGGGGCGCTTCATCGCTTGAGGCGCTGAGGCGTACGTCTTTATTGAATTCAGTTGAATGTGAGTCGCTATGTCTAATCCCGGTGTCGCAGCTCCATAGAAGACGATGGTTTATTTTGGATACATGTCTTATCATATGCAGAGCAATGATGTTGAGAATTGGGGCTGCGGAGACGTGCCTTTATTTGACATTTTGCTTATGGCTTGGTTGACCATCCAGCTTAACCACAAGAATACTTTAGATTGACCCAATGACTTTAGAATGGGTCAATACTGACACCAACACCTATTATTGATAATGTCAAATTGAAATCCACTAAGAATTTTTTAACTATCATATGCTGTTTTTTCAGAGCATTTGTTAAAAAACAATAGCTTGTATTAGAAGAGGTTAACTGTAATCTACCAAGAATTTTAGACCCATCCCAGTTTGTTTTGCTAAAGGTGCTCGATGATGCTAACTATTATTGTCAAAGTCGAAATGAAATCCATCAAGGATGTTTGACCTATCATAGGTTGCTAGTCGAAGCTTTTACTTGATGATCGTAGTCTGTTTTGAAAAAGATCGAAGAAAATATATGAAGAATTTTTGACATGTCTTAGGCTATTTTGTTTGACGTCTGTTTGATGACCATAGCCTATTTTGGAAGAAGTTTGATTGAGTTCCCTTGAGACTGATTAAGCCTAGAATAAGGTGTCAGAGATGTTTTTGTTTCTCGAGTCTACGGTGTAGGTCGAAATGGGTCATACCTTTTCTTAGAAATATGGATGTGATCATATTTAAAACAGTTTTGTAGCAACTTTCTTATTGTTGCCTTTGAAGTGGTTTCCCTTTTGAAAGATATTATGTTCATGAGCTTGGTAATTTATATAAAGTAGTCCATATATCAAGTATTAAGGAGGTTGGCTTTTTGATCCACTTAAGGAGGAACTCTAGTACGATGTTGGGGCATTGAGAGAGCGCTTTCTAGTTGGATATCTCTTCTTAGTGTTTGATCTAGGTTTTATTTTAAAATGTTGATATGAGTTTTCTCTTGAAATTGTGATGAAAATTGCCCCTCAGCTTGATGTTAGTTCTCATAGACTTGATGAGATGCAAGAAGGCTACACCACAATCTTGCCTAGGATGTTGCCGTAAATGACCTTTCAAGACTATAGTAAAGCTGCCCCAACCTAGAAATAATTCTCATAGACTTGACAACAACAACAACAACAACAACAACAAAGCCTTAATCCCACTACGTAGGGTCGGCTACATGAATCCTTTTTCTCCATTGCGTCCTATTTAGTGTCATATTTTCATTTAGTTCTAGTAAATTAAGATTATTTTTAATACAATAAGCCCAAGCCTTCTTAGGTCTACCTCTGTCTTTCTTAACACAAGTCGAATCTAAAACATCTACTCTTCTAATTGGATCATCAGATGGTCGACGTTTAATGTGACCAAACCATCTAAGACAACTTTCTCTAATTTTGTCTGTCACAGGAGCTACACCAACCCTATCACGAATATATTCATTCCGCATTTTGTCTCTAAGTGCAAAGCACTCATCCACCTAATCATTCTCATCCCGGCAACACTTAACTTATTATTATGCTTCGCTTTTAAAGGCCAACCTTCAGCGCCATAGAGCATTGCAGGTCTCACCACCATCTTATAAAATTTTCCTTTCAGTCTTAGCGGTACTTTTCTATCACACAAAAGGCCCGAAGCATTCCTCCACTTCAACCAACCAACTTGAATTCTTCTATTAACATCCCCATTTATATCACTATCGCTTTGAACAACAGACCCAACATATCTAAATCATTCACACTTTTTAATAATTTGATCACCCAAAGTCACATTTTTGTCACTAGAGCTATTACTACTAAAATTACATTCCCTGTATTTAGTTTTAGTTCTACTTAAACGAAGGCCTTTAAACTCTAATGTAGACCTCCATAATTGAAGTTTTTCCTGGGCTTTTTCTCTCCTTTTATCTACGAGAAGGATATCATCAGCAAAAAGCATACTCCAAGGTATGTCCTCCTGTAGATGTCCAGTAAGACCATCCATAACTAAAGAAAAAAATATGGGCTTAAAGCCGATCCCTGATGTAATCCAACAGAAATAGGAAAATATTTTGTCAATCCTCCTTTAGTTTGAACACAAGTAACAACTC
>NW_018224767.1:344345-344692 GCF_001263595.1 Phalaenopsis equestris | reverse complement strand
AGATCCTTAAAAGCAGAATTTTTAGCGTCACAAATTGTTTTATTAGACTCCGTGCGAGCCGTTTGATATTTTCTCCAGTTCTCTAAGTTTTTACATTTAAACCAATTTTTATAACATAACTTCTTATATTTTATCTTTTCTTGCACATTATTATTCCACCACCATTTATTTTTATTTGTAAATACTTTTTCTTTTAATTCTCCAGGCACATCTTTTGTTGCTTGTTTAATAGTGTTTGTTACTTTATCCCACATAACATTTACTTTTTCATGAATATCCCAAATTTTGCAGACTCCACATTTCTGGTCATTTGTTCATTTACTCATAAAAATAATTTTATTTGTGTC
>NW_018224767.1:316805-344235 GCF_001263595.1 Phalaenopsis equestris | reverse complement strand
AAAGTATTAATAATAACAAAATCAAACGCTAAAGCAAAATCTAAAATAACTTTACCTTCTTCATTAGTTACTCCAAAACCGTAGCCACCATGAATATTTCTTAAATCTTCTACCACTCTACCGACATATCCATTTATCTCCTCCAATAAAAATTCTCTTTCTTCAAGGGGTATCATTTGTATTAAGTCTTCTAAGTCATTCCAAAATTTATATTTAGACCCTGTATCTGAACCTACTTGAGGAGCATAAGCACTTATAATATTAAAAATCTTAGTATCAATGATAATCTTAAGGACTATAATTCTATCACCAACTCTATTAATTTTTACAACTTTATTTTTCAAACTCTTATTTATATATACACCTACATCATTTCTAGTGTGACTCTCACCCGAATACCAAAGTTTAAAACCTAAATTATCAATCTTCTTAGCCTTTTCTCCAACCTACTTAGTTTCTTGAATACATAAGATATTAATTTTCCTATGAATCATAATATCAACTAATTCCATTAATTTACCATTAAAAGTACATATATTCCAAGATTTTATCCTAATATTAGTTTCATTAGTTTCACGGACTAACTTCTTTACTTGCATTCGCCCGTAATGTGAGAACCCTTGCTTATTTAGCACTACACCCGGGCGCCGGTGTAACGGCCCTTGTACACTTTTCATCACTGTATTCAGACTATACAGCGCGTCGCTTCCAAGAGACGCCATAGCACTCTCATAGACTTGACATTTAAATAAAATGCAAGAAGAATATCTGACTACAATAGTACCCATGATGTTGATATGACTGACCTTTCGAATTTTTAGTGAGGATTGCCTCCCTCATCAGATGTAACTTTTCCTTATTTTGATGAATCTCAGAAGATCTTTCAATTTGCGATGAATTTTTTTAGCAACATGTTAACAAACTCATCAAATGTATGAATGATTCCTTTTGGGGGTGAATAAAATCAATTGTGTTTGGCCTTTCAGATTAGTATAATGGAGCGCATTAGGAGCTCGTTATATGTAACTATCAAGTTGTTCATATGGGCCAGACATCCTATCATAAAAAATAATACTTGAAAGCTTGAACCCTATTGGAATAGGGTGTTGAAGAACAATTTCATTGACAAGTGATGACTTTTGAGAGTTTTGCCGAAAGGACATGAATTCTTCTTGCAACTTTATATCTCATCACAGATTGTTTGCGACCAAATTAAGTTCTCTATATTTTTTGGAGGTTTGTTGCTAGACTTGACCACACAAGGTGAATGCGTATAGCCAACAATGTACAAGAGGTTAGCTTTCTCAAGAGGAGCTTCAGTGTGTGGAGGTAGTGCTAGCTATGTGCCTCTAATGGATTTTACAGTAGTTGGATGACCAATGTGATAAAAAAATGGAGCAGAGGTTTGCATCCCTCACTTCGAGATTTCACCTTAGAATGGTGGGTATTATAGAGAAAGCTTGTGTATTGTGCTTGTTAGCCATCAAAGAAGTGTAAACTTCTATAGACGGAATATTGTTTCTTATTAACGACATCAAACTGTTGTGTGCCAGAAGATTTATGGCGGTACAGTGATATTTAATATTTTAGTATTGTACGAAGATCCAACACATACAAATAATGAAGTATTAGTGGGAGGCACCAAGATCTTTTATGTGAAAAAATTCTAAAAGAGGAAAAAACCACGAGTTCTAGCCTTGTTCAAATCATCCATTATAAAATGTAAGTCCATAGGTCTACTCCTCTCCAGAGTTAGGGAAGATTTACTTACAATTTGTATAATTATAGATGTACAATTGTCATCCAAATTTGATAGCTATAATTGGGCTACAACAAGTGTAGTTTTTAGTGATAATAACGAGATTATACCGTAAAAGCCATAGTTATTTGCTACAAAGATAGTATTTTGTTATAAAGATTATAATCGGTAGCCGCAATAAAATCAGTTAGCCGTAGAATTCATAGTTGATAATTATAGTAGCAGTTGACTACATAGATCGTAGTAGTCACATAGGCCATAATCAGTAGTTGCAATAGCAGTATTTGGCCACAGAGATCATAGTTCGAAGCTATTGTAGCAGTTTAAATTGGTCATAATTGATCACATAGGTCGTGTCCTTGAGAAGTTGTAAATTGTTATATATCATATCTTGTAGCCCAATTATAGCCCAAATATCACATGGTCATACTTGTTAGCTACAAAAGCATCAATTTTTATAGAGTCTGCAATGGGAAGTTGTAGTAGTTACTGACCACATACGTTGTAGTTGATAGCTGCAAAAGCGGTAAGTTGACCATAGAGACTGTAATGGGAAGTTATAGTAGTAACTTGTCACAGAGGTCATAGTTGGTTAATACAAGGGCATCAGTTGACCATAGAAGTTGTATTGGGAAGCTGCAATTGTAATTGACCACAGAGGGTGTAGTCAGAAGCTACAGTGGTTAGTGGCCACATAGGCAATAGTTGGTGTTACATCGGTTAGTAGTTACAACCGTTTTCTCAGGTTTGTTATTTTTTGCCAGAGATAACACTTGTTGGTATACGACATATGAAGAACTTCAAGGGTTTGGTGAAAAACTCTGTATTCTGAATACGTCGGTTGTAAGTAGTTGGAATCAGATGTTATCGCCAGATCTTCAATACGATATTTTTTGTTATATTGTATTCGAGTTACTTCGTTACACTGTATTTAGGATAATTTGTTACACTGTATTTGGGATAGTTCGTTATACCGTATTGGAGATACTTTGTTACGTTGTATTCGGGATATTTAGTACGCCGTTTTGGGGATACTTCATTATGTCGCATTCAGGATATTTCATTATGTCGTATTCGGGATACTTCGTTATCTTGTGTTCGGGATACTTCGTTACGCCGTATTCGGGATACTTTGTTACGTCGTATTCGGGATACTTCATTACACCATATTCAGGATATTTCGTTACACTGTATTTTTATACTTTGTTACATCGTATTCAGATATTGTTACACCATATTCGAAATACTTTGTAAGCAAATAGCGTTCTCCAATTGTAGCGAGTAGGGGTGGTCAACGATGGCCGACAAATAGTGGTTGGCGACTATGGAGGCTATAAGTCATCGCTGGCATTTGGTCCAGAACAACATTAGAATTTGACTCATCTCCTCTGAAGTGAGGGGTTTTATCTTATATGCTCTTGAGGAGAGACATTTTAGCTCTTTGGTGGGTAACTTCCCCAACTATTTGATCGGATAGCCCATATTGATCCCCATGATCTTATGGTGGCCTTTTTTAATGATTTGAGGGGCCTTAATGACCTCAAAATTAAGGGAGCTTAGGCACGTCACCTTCCTTTCGTTAAGATGTTTGATTTGACTATAGACAGTCAGATTTCGAGTTCGTTTAAGAATTCAATCAATGATTTGAAGCCTCCAAATGGTCTTTACTGACTTGATTTTCACTTGATTTGACACAAATTGGACCAATTTTGGTATCGTCGAATTCTTCTTATCGAGCAAGACAGTTTGACTTTAAAAATGTTGAAATTGGAGCCCTAGATGATCTTTAATTTGAATCAAACTGCTTCTTTTTCAAACAATTGCCTTAGATTAGTGCCAAATGATTAAAATTTGTTGATGACACATCAAGTACTTTATAATAAATACTTACATGACAACCCTATAAGGATGCATTTATATTATTTTACCTTCTACACTTCGTATTTACATATGTAATTCGGACTTCCGTAGACTTTTGAAAAAGAAATCTCACTCTTCCAAGTATTAAGAACACAATATTTTTGTTTTTGAAACATGTAAATCCTCAACAAACTCAAGGGGTGGGGCCGCACACCCTCCTCTTCATCTTGAATCATTAACTTTTCCTCTCTTTCATCTTCATATGTTCTCTTGGTTGTTCTTCTCTCTTCTCTGTGCAACTTCTTTCTTCTATTTTCTCCATCTGTATAAAAATTATATAAAAGAATTTTCTAAGGGGATATTGCATGAATAGTCTTCTTAGCTTCTATTGGAATTAAACATTTTCTCTATACGACAAAATGAAATATGTTCATTTTAAGTTTACACAATAGTCCCACATATGAATATATAAACGAAAAGAGTGTACAAGTCACTGAAGTTTTTATGTAAAACTAAAAAGGAGAAATCACGAGGTCTGGTCTAAGAAAATTATCCACTATGTTAGTTGAGATCATAAAAATTTGAAATGTTAGATCTTACAAAAAGTAACAAGAATTTGATTTCATCTGTTGAGAAACCTCCTGAACTAGAACTGAAAACACTTCCTACACATTTGAAGTATGCATTCTTAGAAGATTTATCTACATTATCTGTTATGTAAACAAATAGTCCCACATATAAATATATAAACGAAAAGAGTGTATAAGTCACTGAAGTTCTTATGTAAAACTAAAAAGGAGAAATCACAAGGTGTGGTCTAAGAAAATTATCTACTATGTTAGTTGAGATATAAAAATTTATTTTCCATTTTTATTTTAGAAAATAAGATTACAAAGTAATGTTTTTCATCTTGGTCTTTGATAAATGTAGTTAAGTTTGAAGTAATAGAAGAATGATAATAATGATTGAGTGATCACACTCAAATCTCGACAAATGAATGATTATGATCGTGAGACAGTTGAGCAATGGTGGTCGGACGATAATTATTTTTAGTGGACAGACAACCCAACACCGGGCGACAATGGTTGAACGATGACAATTGGGCAACGACGGTTGGACAAATGCTAGTTTGGCAATGGTAGTCAAACGATGATAATCAGGTGATGATGGTTGGATAATGGTGGTTGATGACATTAAATGTTAGAAAGATCTTTAAAATTTATTAGATCTCTAAGCTCTTTTAAATTCAAGTCCAAATACTCTACATATAGAAAATGAGGATCTACTTATAACTTTTATAAGTGATACTTTGATAGATCTATCCAAAATTTTGGCTTATGTTAATTGCTTTGATCGTGGATTATTTTTCAATATTTAAGCACCTTAATTACCTAAAAATTGATTGACATTGGTCACATTTGACTTTTCTCACCAAGACACTTGATTCAACTATAAGTATGTAAAGTTTAAAGATCATTTGATTTCTTAATTAATATCCTCAAACTTTTAACCATACTTTGAGTGCTTGATCTAGGCTCATTTTGGTTCGAACTAGATAATTCTCCAAGTTGTTGAGTTCAACCTGTTGAGTCATTTAGTTTTATTATGAATTTCATGAAGTTAGAGTTGGGATAACCATGAAAGTGATTTGAAATTGTCCAAGTTGATATGCTTCAAGATTCGTGCTTGATCAAGTGAATTTTTTTATGACATACCACTGCCTTCCCCTCCCTTTCTAGCTCTTGCAAAGAGAAGTCAAGAAGGATATCACCATCATAGGCCTTCAATCATCAATTTGGCACTAAGTGGATTATATCATTTATTTTATTTTCCTTAAGAAACGCTTATAATTATGCTCTGTGTTTTTTTGTGGTATGATGTTCTTTATAGTATCTATTTCTAATTGAATATTACATGTTTTAGCTGTCATCTTGATTTTATCCAACTCATGTGATCAGTCAAATGATTTCTAGTTTTTTTAGTCTAGTGATTATCGTAGAGGCGGGTTGACATAGGTGATAGCTCCGACAATGTGCAAACTGCAATATTTAGCACTGAAATTTCTGCTCGTTTTCTCTCCAGCTTTTTGGACAGCGATTGAGATTGGTACAGGAAAATGTAGTTCAAGCTAGCAAAACATTAGTATTTTCTTTTAAACATTTTTCCAAACTTTTTACAAGATTATTATCTCTACCAGCCCTAGCTATTTTTACAATTTTCGCAATTGGTATGTTGACTAAATTTCTTACTCCTATTATGGCAGATGATGGTTCAGTTTGGTCCTGGGGTTACAACATCTGTATCCTTTTTCATTTATTTATGCCAAGCAATCAATACAAGATCCACAATGGGAATTCTCCATTCTAATAAAACGCACTTTCCTTGACAAGTTTATGGATGGCCAGCTTGGTCATGGTGAGGAGAATTCTTCAGTACCGAAAGTCATAGAGCAGTTCAAGGAGTTGGGTGCAACAAACTCCCTTTCAAGGGAACAAAATGCAGGCGGTCAAACTACTTTCTTGAAGGTAGGTTATATATTTACTTCAAGTTCTTGAATCAACTCTCGAGAAGACCAACAGCTATTTAAACATGATTTCATTTATCCAAAGTTTGCAATTTTTGCAGGTTTCTTCAATCAAAGCTGGAGGAATGATGTCACTTGCCATTGATAACCTTGGAGCTCTGTGGATATGGGGCAACAGCCCTCAGCCTGGTAGCACAGATGAAGAGGTTTTCAGCCTAGTGAGCAGCTCTTCTCCTTTACCTGTCTGGGACTTCCATGGCCATACGGTCGTCAAAGTGGCCTGCGGGAACGAACATGTTGTCGCTGCTGTCAGTGTTGGTGAGAATTTCAGCGGCGCTGATCTCATGTGCTATGCGTGGGGCAACAACAACCATGGACAGCTTGGTTTAGGGGACAAGGAGGCCAGGGCTCGCCCACAGTCCATCTCAACATTTGGAGAAGATTCCCCTTGGGCTATCTATGAGATCTCTTGTGGAGCCTTCCACACTGCAATTCTCACACATAAGAAGTCATATGACCAGGAGATTGAATCCAGGTGCTGGACATTTGGACTTGGTGAGAATGGGCAACTTGGTCATGGAAATACCATGAGCACATCATTGCCAGAGCCGGTCAATGGATTGCCTCGGGAGACCATTCTGATTTCTCTTGATTGTGGTCTATTCCACACATTGGTGCTCTCCGCTAGCGGAGATGTCTGGTCGTGGGGAATGGAGAAGGGTCTTGGCTTGTGTCCCGGTGCTGGCTTGGCAGGAGATGATGCTGGTGATGCTCTCTTCCCTGTAAAGCTTCATTGCAGCGAGGCACCTGGAGGTCTATTTCCTTTGCCTGTGCAGGTGGCATGTGGTGCTGCACATACTGTTTTAGTTGCAGGTGATGGTGATAAGCTCTGGGCTTGGGGAAGGGGAAGGAGTGGTGTACTTGGGAGAGGCCACACTGCTGATAGCTTTGTACCAGCTCCATTGATGTGGCCATCATCTGAAGCAGGCTTAAAGAAAGAAGTACAGAACCAGAGAAACTATGAAATTAAGCCAAGCATTCATCGGAGTGGGAGTAGTTCCGAGTCAGCAACTGATCGGAAATTATCTGATGCTATGGAGGAATTGAGTCTTCTTCGCGAGAAGCATGCACTTATGGAGCGGTATGCTACTGTGCTCCATGTCTCGATCTTTAGGAAATCACTTGATCAGAGGAACTTGCCGCAGTCATTGTATGATTCTGAAGTGTTTGATATCAAAAGAGAGTTGGAAAATGTGATGGAGGCAGCTGACACAGAAGAGCTTGCCAGGCTGCAGATGTTCTATGAGGGCATGCTTGCTGCTGTAAAGGACAAGTTGTTGAAGCGAAGGATAAAGGAGTTTGTGAAGGAGCATATTCTTTCACTTTCCTTGGGGAGGCAACCATGATCATTTTAGTCAGGTGACTGTACATGTGAAGTCTGTGTGTGGGAATAAGCTGCCAAAGCATTTGCAGATGTGAAGCACTGTGAGTTTGATCGTTGGGTGGATGAGTCTTGATTTAGTAGTTTGTATGATTGATGTATGGTACTATTATTTTAATAAAAGATTATAAGAGAAGTGCAACCGACGTGCTCGAACGTAATGCTTAGCACATTCGTTGGAAATAAATGGAGTGTCATTTTGTCCAATGAAAAAAATTGTAACGGATGCTTCTTGAGGGTATTTGAAATAAGATTTAAGTTGTGTTTTTTGAAATTATGTATTTGAGTTGTGTTTTTAATGAAAAAAATAATAGTTTGTTTTATATGTACCTTATCCTTCTATGTTTCAACGTTCTTATTTGAATGAAGGGGAATGTGGTTTCTGTAATTAATGTACTTATAAATTACTAATTTTGAGAATTGGGCATGTTCATGAATGAATACCCATTGTGAATTTCTATAGCAGGTTCGGATCGCTAAATTCCTATGTTGGCGAGTTCCAAAGGATAAGGTGAAGTTTATAGTGGGGAAATTCTGGTTGAATTGATGGAATTTAAATCTGGCGAATAAGAAGGGATGAGATTAATAGCGGGAGATTTAGTAAATAGGTACTAATAATGAAATTCAAATCAATATCGATGCATGCCAGAAGATTCATGGCAGTAGATTAATTATTTAATATTATTGCGTAGCATGAATATTCAACACACACCCTGCTAGTATAAGTAACACGTAGAGATACGAGCAGCTTTTATGTGAAAAACTCTAAAAAGTAAAAAATTATGGAGCCTAGTCCAGTCATAATGATTCATTATAAGTTTGTCGTTTTTATTCTTTTTAAAGCTCATAATTGTCAGCTCGTTTGATTATCATCTTATAATTTTCTTTTCCAATAACCCTCTTTTTTTAACGATCAAAATAATTTGAAGAAAGAAACAACTCGGAATAGGAGAAAATAAGATGAGATCAGGCAAAAAAGTTATCTAAAAAATTTAAATATTTTTGTTCCCGGGGTCAAGAGCAATTGTCAAAGGAACCTATCTCTTTGGTTAATTCCATCTTGGAGAATACCCAAGAAAACTTTCGATAATAAGAACTCTGCTTATAATCTATGATAGCTAGTGAAATAGGTATATAAATGAAAAGCAGTTATCTCAACTAAGAACTTCCCGATGCGTCCAGAACCTTTACCCAGCCAAAAGGAAGAGGGTGAATCCCTCAAATCCTCAAATGGATGGTGATTTGTCGACAAACGAGGCCTGTAAAATAACTCTGATATCTCAATCAAGAATATCATTTTGCTTCAAAGCCTCTCGGCTATAAGAACAGAGGGTGAATCACTGTATTCGGAACAGACAGTGACCTATCAAGAATTGGGGCCCACGAGATGACATTAACGAGGTTTCAAAAGGGAGATTGGCCTCAAAGTGGTTTACTAATAAAAAATAAGGACAACTTAATCGAGTAGAGATAGTCAGGACAGGACTCTATAGATTTTTCATCTCAAGCTATTAATATCATAAGTCGACTTCATCGTGAAGGTAGTCAACCCAGCCTAACTTGAGATGCCTTGTCAGCAACCAATGTGTTGTGTCATCCAAAGAATCCTGATAGCCCTAAAGTTAAAGGAAAGAAACATTAAAATCCCATTGAGCTTATGTTGGTGGAATCTACAAAAGTGAGACTTATACCCACCGAGAAAGCAGTGAGGATGCCTCTGAAACTAAGAGGGAAAAGAGGTTCAACTACAAAGTTGAAACCACCACACAAAAGACTTAGACAATGTCTGGGTCAAGGAGCCTCTAATGCCCTAATCGTTATAAATGATCACCTATGTAAAAAGTTATGTCCGTTCAGTCGGGTTAAGAAAGCACAAGGGCTCCTCTTCGGGACATGCAGAATGTTGCAATTATCTAATCAAACCCTAATATGGAGGCCCTATTAAGCATGATTCGGGTGATAGCCAAACATTAAAACCAATTTTAAAACTAGCCTGAAAATCATGTGAGAAAGTAAGGAAGAATTAAAATGTTGATATTTTAATCTTAATTTTTTTATTAATTTTAATTCTTTATTATGAAAAATTTTGTAAAAAAGATATTTTATTAGCCCTAAATAGTCTAAGTAAATTCAAGGAGCTTCCCAGACAAATCACAAGCCAGGAAAGCTAGAATGTGCAACACACTACAAAAAATAAGCAAGTCATATGCATATATAATAAAAAGGTCAGATGTTGTCAGGTCGATAATATATCCCAAAAAGGAAAAAGGTAATCAGGCTCCGTATATACATATCTAACCCTAATGCTATACAATAATACAAATTAGAAATTAAGATATGATACATAGACCACTGCTCCTGGTCCTCATTATGTGATTCTACACATCAAGCGCCTTGGAACCCATTCCTATCTTATTTTTTTATATAAACTTAATCGTAAAGACTAAAAAATACATATTAAAAGTTCAAAAAGAAAAACCAAAATTGCATAAAAATAAGGTTAACAAAAAATCATCTACATGCAACAAAGTGAGCCATGCCCAACTAGAGGAGAGCAAGGTAGCACCTGTAGAAAATGGATTCACTCATATCATTACATCTCCTCCTTATCGGGCATAGCTCCCTGCAAGATGACTGTCTTGATTTACTAATGCACATGTCTCAAATACGGTAAATACACAAAGAAATAAAACTTTAATGATTACACGTTAATAGCCTTGCCCTACAAAAAAAATATTTGTATGTTGAATGGATTGTTGCATAGCGTTCGGGAGTAATCATACTTGAGAGTATTTTCCTAGGGCTCTTTATGCCATTTTAGAGACGTGTCACTGCACAATGCTCAGGATAATTTATTGTTTTGTAGGACTCTTTGTAACTTCATGGCATTGGTGGTCACTTCGCACGGTGCTTCATTATTTTGTGGTGCGAAAAAGATGGTCGCTTGGTTGTTAAGTTGGGGGTTCAACACAAATTCTGAAAGATTTCTATTTAAATGGTTGGATTTGTCATTTAAAAAATAATACACTACCCCAAGAGTTTGAAATATTATCTTAAAATGGATTTAATCATTCAAAGGAGAAAAAATATTAAAAATTTATGGGTCTGCATAACCCAATATTTTACCCTTACATTATGGGTGTAAAATAATGTCATTTTATTATGGGTTATAGTATTCCAACAAAGGTAAGCTCCCATAATTAATTACATTACAGCAGTTGTGGCTTCTGAGAATACTCTTGATTAAAGTATTGGCTTATATTATGCAAAGTTACAAGATTGGTTTCTTGAAGATTAATGTTTTAGGACTTCAAATAATTATACTCAATTTGAAAAGATTTGTTCTTGGAATTGAAATGTTGGGACTTACAGTCCAATGACTATATGTCATGGAAAACTCCAAGAAAAAGGAATAACCCACTCTGAGAATGTGCACCCTAGGGATTGGAATTATACTTTTGTTAAGAGAGTTCAATACTTATTTGAAGGTTGGATATGACTTAAAAGGTTTGTTTTTTGGTGATAGGATTTAAATTGACTTTGACTTGAGCTAAAAATGTTTGATTCAATTTTTTTTAATTTGAGTTGCAAGTTTGATATGAGAGTTTTAGTATGTTTGAATTTTTGACGATTGAAAAATGTTTGAAATTTATTTGAAGCTGTTCAAAATTTATTTGAAGTTTGTTTGAAGTTTATCTGAAGTTTGTCTGGAGTCATTGGGGGTTATTTGAAGCTTTTTTTTAGTTATTTGAAATGTATTTATAGTTTTTTTGAGGTTATTTAAAGTTTGTTAGATATTTGAATTTGTGTTTAAGGGTTGGTTTTTAAATTAAGAAAGATCTTGAAGTTTTGCAGAAGGGTTATTTTTAGTTTTGAATAAATTTTGAAGTTGTTTAAGGGTTTAAGATTTTGAAGTTTTGGAAAACGTTTTGAAATTTTAATTGTTTATAATTTTGAAGTTTTTGGAAAGGTTTTGGAGTTTTTAGAGTTTCTGAAGTTTTAATTGTTTAGAATTTTGAAATTTTCAAAAATATTTTAAGTTTATGATTTTTTAAATTTAGATGTTTCTGAAAGATTCTAAAATTTTGCAAAGATTTTGAAGGTTTAATATTTTAATGTTTAAATTTTTGGAAAGATTTTAAGGTTTTGATTGGTTTTTTTTTTATTATTATTCACAACTTTGGGCCAATTTTAAGCTGATTGTTTAACTAGAAGTCCCCTACAAACAAAAACATGATCATCCGTAAATAACAAAAGTTTCTTTATAGTTTATATAGACATGAGTTGTTTGCACTAACCTCAGAAGATTGAAGTAACTTCTTAGCACTCAAGTTCTTATAAACATACGTTGTGAGATTGATGTCAATATGTTTTGTAAATGTAATTATCAAAAACTATAGCATCAATGTTTAATTTTTTCACATTGCTTTTCTTATTGACTTGTATGAAGGTGGTTTGTTAGGAAATATAGATCAGTGCAATAGAAGAGGGTGGAAAAAAAGTTTCTTTTTTTCTTCATAGTCCATTAAAGCTGCTTCCAACCGATGGTGGAGATCAGGAAGCTAAATGTAACCACTTTCTTTGTAACTGTAATTGTTGCTTGTATTTTTAGTTTTGACATGACTAGATAAATCAATGTTCGAAAAATCAAGAGTAAAGCCCAAATGATATTCTTCAAAGTGATTATTAGAATCTACAACTTCTAAGAGTTTAGGGTTTGTTGGTGTTTGTGTACTAAATTGAAATGAAAGAATCGGCTTCTTTCCAATTTTATCATCTTTTATTGTTCCCCGAGGTGCAATTTAATCATTCTTGAGCAATCAGCATTCCTTGGAATCCCAAAAAGCTCTGAATCCAAATCAAGATATTGACAAGGATGATGCATTGGAAGCTTATTCTTCCCAATACATGCCTGTCCACCATCCTCGACTTCTTGTATGGCTTAACTAGAACACGAGAACCACCTATATAATGTCCATTTTTCTTGATCAAAACATCACTAGGGGTGTAAACGAACCGAACACAAACGAACAGGCTTGTGTTCGTATTCAGTTCGTTTGAAATTTAGTTCGTTTGAAATTTAGTTTGTTTTTTAGTTTGTTTCAAATAAGCTCGTGTTCGAAATTGTTCATGAAGTCACTGTTCGTGTTCGTTTCTTAACGAACGAGACGAACACGAGCCGAACAAGAGTTGTTCGAGAACGACGAGCTAGTTTGATATCCCTAATATTAATATATATATATAAATAATATATTATATTAATTATAGAACTTATATTATATAAATATATAATATCTATATTAGTAATATATAATTTAATTTTTTAAAATATCATAATTTTTTATATATAATTATTTTAAATTATTTTATATTTCGAACAATAACGATTCGAACACGAATGAACGCGTTGATGTTCGTGTTTGGATCGTGTTTGTTGGATCGTTTAACTAACCGAACGAAAAAAAATTGTTCATGTTCATCTCGTTTACTTATCGAACGAATCGAACACGAACTCATTGACGAACCAAACACAAATTGTTCGCGAACAACGGACTTTTTTGACAGCCCTAAACATCACACACTATTTCTGGATAGAGGAAGCGAACAAATCCATACATTCTCTTTTCCTGACAAAGGAATTCTTACATCCTTAACAGGGTCAAATTGCTTAAAGTAAAGGGAAATAACATCCTCACTAATTTTGGACTCCGCACTAAGAGTTACGTGCGGAATCCAATGAAATCACGCCACAGGTGAATATTCCCGGTAACACAGGGAATATTTCCCCCCATGTTATTTAGATGTTATTGTATGTTATTCATGTGTTATTATATTCTGGGAATATTCCTGATGTTATAATAATACGATAACACATCAATAACATTTGAATAACACACAATAACACTTGAATAATATGGGAGGAATATTCCCGTATTACCAGATCAATTTTTTCTCTAACCTTCACGTGTATGATATGATTTCATTGGATTCCACAAGGAGAGTTACTATGTAATATTTTTTCGTAAATTTGATATCTGATGAGGTGTCGACCCCTGTTCGCTCCTCTCATGCCGGCATTCAAGGTATTTTGGCGCATCCTCCGTTAAAATGATCGAATGCTGGTCACAAGGCCAATTGATCAGGCGAATACTATTGTTAGATAACCATCAGCTCCAAGAATTCTTCCACACTTCTTATAATACAACATGGTTAGCAACGAAATTGAAACAGGAGCCCCTCTCTGAGAGTTCAAGAGTTCAGCAATCTCCATTTCTAGCTTCTCAAGATACTCAGGGGTGAACCCATTTTCCTCACTTTGGAACTCATTTAAGTGTGAACCAAAAGCCTGATAATGGCCATGAAAATACCTACAATTTTCACCGTGTTTGCAAAATCCCTTACTGAAGATAAGCTGCCATTAAAAGAAGAATCTTGGTGGCAGTAATGGTTACCCACAGATGAAGATGACTCCATTTTCTCCTCCAAACTGAAGAGTTTGGACTGCTTACAAAGAGAGTAATTTTCTCTGATTGAATCAAGATAGGTTTGCGGAGTAAACCCTAAGCTTGCAGAGAATGGTTTCGAGAAGAAACTGGAAAGTTATTTGGGGATAAGAATTCTAATATCGTCTTAGCTTCATCAATTTTGGAGAGTAATACATCTTCGGGGCCAAATGCTAGCTTCATCATCTCCTGCTCGCATGGTTCTTTCAACAAAATAAACCCCATAATTTTGCTAACATTGCCTGGATCAAGCTTCTGTATGCGATCGACAACGACTTTAGCAAATTCAGACAAATCCATTTCGTTGATTTAATCTCTACCATTGTCAACAAGAAAGTGTTCTGAGATAAAAAATAGAAAAGGAGGGAAATGAAGATTCAGATCGATCGAGTTTACTTTCCCATCATAAAACCCTCAGCGCCATCGGAACAAACAGTTACTGCATTTCATTTTGGATCAAAGTGAGAGCGAAAGTGTTTGCAGAGCTTCAAGAATTACAAAAGAAGAATCAACAAGAACTCTGGGGCCCGTTTGGGGCAGCTTATTTGGTGCGGCGGCATTTTGAAAACGCACCTGGCCTGTTCGGGTAAACTGTATTTTGACAGTTTATGCGTTTTCAAAACGCAGAAAACAACGTTTTCACACCACACCTATCTAGGTGCGGTGGAAGCTTATTGGCAATGGTCTGGCTTTTTCAAAAAAAAAAAAAAAATTGTAATAGCCACCGCACCTAGTTATCGACAGATTATTTTAATCAGCAGATTATTCAATAAGCTACAATTGCTCCAAACAGAGCGTTAATCTATCTTCCAACAAAGAACATCTCTGCCCGCTGCAGCGCATCATTGGAGAACAGGGTTTTGACTGTTCAAGTATATATTTAAGAGGATTTGAAGTCTTAGAAGGATTTTGAAAATTTAAATGTTTGCTTTAAGTAAAAGAGGATTCACAAAAGTTTTGGATTGAAATGTTTGGGTTTTGGAAAGGTTTATTTGAAGACCTTAAATCCTAGACTAAAGCGACAGGATAGCTAGAAGGAATTCTAGTGGAAGTAAAACCCATACTCTATAAGTAGTCTAAATAAGTAAACTAACCACATTTTTTGGTGCATTGATATTATTAAATTTTTAGCCAACTCGATAGTTAGAGGTCTCCACTTAATGTCATAGTCATGGCGAGTGCAGACCTTCTTACTATTAGGTGGTTTGAGGAGTCTTTGTCATTAATCATAGGTTAGTTCATCCCCAGGGCACCTACATAGTCAAAATGTATAAGATTGCTTATTTTATTGGTCCTTGTTCATAGCACTAACTAAGAGCACCTAGTAAATTAACTTAGAATTCTATACTAGACTATTAAATTGTATGTGTGATACTTAGTTTTCTTTCTAGGTTGAATAACTTATGGTTCACAATTGATCTACCTAGTGGTGATTTCTATTATTTAAGTTGGTAAATTTTAGAGTTCTTTTGGAGATTGATATTTAATTCATGATTTGATTTAATTTCAAGTTTTTCAGTCAACATGAAAATTATGGCATCTTATGTTTAAAGTGTTGCATTCAGTTTTCTATCCTAAGTTGGTATTTTTCTTTTGGTCTTTCTCATATATTTGATTTTTAGTGTTGGTTTATTGTTCCATATTGAAACCTACATGACAAAAGATTCTCATATATGTGTTATTCAATGCTTACATTTTTCACATTTAAGTTTCATATACATGCTTACTTCTTAAAATTTTATTTTCACACATTTGAAAAAGAAATAAAGTTTTGATAAATATATGCGTAAAATATTTTTAATCATAAAACGATATCATGTACGCATGTAAAGTAATTAAGTGAAAAATATGTAAGCATGAAATTCTTTAAGATTTGTATGTTTATGAGTGAAGCCTTATAAATCACATGTTCTTGAAGGAAAAACATGTTCATTTACTAGTTAGACATGTGAGAATGTACAAGTCTTATATAGGTTAGCTATAAGGGTAAGATTTGCAATTTCACATAATTTTGTATGGAAACCTATATATTTGGTAAGCTCATTGGGAGGTATTGAAAAGAAGGATTCACTCTTAATTTGAAAGAGATATACTTTGCTTCGAAAATACTTTGATTTAAATTTTGAAGATGATTTTGTCCACATTGGTTATATTTTGAAAAAGTTTTCTTTTAGGTTATCTCTAATTTTGAAAACGTTAGTTAGGTTTTGATTATGAAAATTTTAACTTAAGTTCTATTTTGAAAAAGTTTTTATTTAAGTTTTATTTTAGAAAATTTTTGCTTTTTCTTTGAAAATGTTTAACATAAGTTTTGTTTTGAAAAAAAAAATTATTTAAGTTTTGTTTAGAAAAATGGTTTTACTTAAGTTTTATTTTGGTATTAGTTTGAAAATATAATATTTTTTTTTTTGTTGAATATGTTTTATTTGAATTTTGTTTTGAAAATCTTTTTCTTTTGAAAGGATATGTTTAAGTTTAATCGAAAAAAAAATTATTTTATTTTTCTTTTGGTGATGATTTTTTTTAGTTTAAAAATTATCCTTTTTTATTAAGAGTTTTATTCCACATTCAAAAACTTAATCCTTAAGTTTAATTAATTCAAAATTTAAGATAATATGCTTCTGAGGATATTTTAAAATTACGGTATACATAAACTTATACCATTATTTGCCTCCTTTTATAGCTCACCATAGATTTATATAAATTTTATGAAAAAACGTTAATGTAGAGCACATTTAAATTTACAAAAGTTTAAATAAAAAAGGCTAATTTCTTTTATTTAGGTTACCCTATTATAATTATGTGAATCTTGCAAATCAATTTATAACTATCCAACCTAAAAGAACAACTAACTCTATGCATGAACGCATGTCAGTCGCTATTATTTTTGTGATTTAATATACATATAATTTTGATTTGAAAAAATAGAATTTTAATTTGAAAAGTAATATGAGACTAACAAGGTCACATACATTTTAATAGTTTAAGTGATCGAACACGACAATACAAATAATACACCATCCTGAGATATAGGCGTACTACTTGATAATGAGTTCAATTATATAAGCTAAATAAACATATGACATTCATTTGGTTTGTGAACCTTGTGTACGACTAAGAGATTCCCATACCTAATATAGAAAAATTAAGCAAGTTTTATTTTACCTGGGTTCTTAAATTTCCATATAAGTGGAAGCCCCTATAGTTAATTACTTCCTAAATGATTGAAGTCAATTAAGAAAACTCTTAATAAAGATTAGGGGTTTCGCTCTCAAGATATTCAAATTTTAGGTTTTCAAGTTATTTTGTAAGGAATGGCAAGTGGGAAAGGATCAAGTAAGAATAGTTATTTTAGGAATCAAAGGAGTGAAGACTAGGGGATGTCACAGAGCAAAGGTGAACCTCAACGACTTCCTAAGCTATCTTACTATTGGGTTTTATATTTTCGAAGTGAAATCATTTATGTTCAATCCTGCCAATTATTAATCATAGGGCTTACATTTGTATAACATCTGATTATGCAAATAGCCTGAAAGATTGGAAGATTTAGATCGTATTGGACAATGATCTCAAAATCCTAAGGCAAGTTAGGGCTTATATTGCATAATGTACAAAAACCTAAAAGATAGAGTGAGGCGCACTAGGAAGACTAGCTCAAAGTCCTATGGCTTGTTTGTTTAATTCTAAGAAATGGTTTATCTGATGTAGACTTGGTTTGTTATTGTAGACCGTCGTCCTCCTCTTAGCTTGCTCCAAGCTCCTCATCGAGGTAACCGCTTTAGGGATTACAAGCTCCTCATCAAGGTAACAATTTCAAGGATTATGTGTGTTATGAATTATGATATTTTATCTTTTATGTTTTAGTTTTATTTATCGTTATTGCATGAATATTATGGGGAATTTTAATTTAAGTTGAATGACACAGGTCAAGATCCCACGACTCTGTCTTCCCGACATCATTATTTTCTCTTGAATTTACTTAGTCTAAACAAGTAGTTAAACTTATTTAAACCAGAGAATTCTCATTAGTAGTCGTGTGTTATCTCATCCGAGAGATCCAGGTAAACCCAAAAGAGTAGATTATGTGCGTTCAAAGGTTTTAAAGTGTATTTTTATTTTTGAAAGTGTATTTTTGTTGTTTTGTTTTACAGGAAAGGTGAAACATGCGTGGGTAAGAAAATATTGTAAAGTAGAAAAAGTGTACTAAATAAATTATGGGACACATATCAGGCACTCCTGCTGCAGCTGCATGGGTTAGTAGCATAAATTTTATATAATAAAGTGCAGGAATTTTAAACAAATTGCAGAAATAATCTGGCATGAAGGAAGCCCAAAACAAGTAGTCCAAAAAACACGAGCAAATAAAACAAAACCCGATGTCACATGTGGAAGACCGAGACTAACTGTAAGACATTATTGAAGGTGGGGGCTCAGAGCTAGGCTATGTGCTTTTTTATCCAACACCGACAAAAGCCACCATCCTGGAAATCCGAGGAAGGGTAACTCCTAATCTCAATCCAAGTGATAAGGTCGTGGACCATTATAGGATTTTACCAAAAATTATTTTTAATTTTCATGCCAATAGATTTATTTAACATCCAAAAGTAATCACGTCATAAGAGAATTTTTGTTAAGTTTACAGTGTTATATGTGTTTTTGGAAATGTTATAGTCCACAAGTTAATCATTCTAATCAGACTACAAGTACCATCAACCTAGGAAAACTAGGGGCAACTCCTACTAGGAGTTGGTGTATGGTATCATCGGCTCTATCCTCTCTCTTTATTGAGGATCCTCTGGGTAGAAGATACTATTCCAAATCCCACTTCGTATCTCCGTTTAGCACACATAAGTGATTTCTTCATCGCCCTCGCCACCAAGAACTCTGACTTATACTAGCCCGATGATCCGTATGTCACAAAAACAAATATCAATAGTTGCTCACAAGGATTTGAATACCTTATTCAAGTATCAATCCCTTGAGCATTGGTTTTAAATGTAGGATAAGTAGGGTAGGTTATTTTATCAGAATTTAGTGAGTTAACTGATACCAAAGCATAACTTAGTGGATTCTTATAAGATTTTGTTGATAATTTTCTTCAAGGAATTATAATAGGTTCAAATGTCCTTCAAAATGTTCAGAATCCTGAAAAGGGGTTCGGGGCATATCCCTAAACCACTTTAGAAGTTTCTAAATCATTTCAAGTTCACCTAAACTTATTATATCGTTGAATTAATCAACCCTGGTTAAGTTAAGTTTTAGTTGTGGTTTGTTAACTTGTGCTCATTGAACTTTAAGGTGTAACTTAACCCATGAGTAGGGGTAACTAGTCGTTCATTGTTGTGTTGATGAATTATAAGAATAAGAACCCTTACGGCAAACCTGGTTATTGAGGAACCTTTCGTCTTCTTTTCAATTGATCCTGAGCTCATAGTGTTTCAACAATATTCATGATTACTGATGTTCCTTTTCTAAGCCTCATTAAATAATTTTAAATCAACCCTAGTTCACCACTGAGCTCTTAAAGTTTAAAGGGTAAAGTTGTAATTTTATAAAAGTTTATGATATTATGTTTAATCTTCATTGAGAGATTAAATTGCACTTAAACATTGATTGGGGGTTTAAATTAGTGAATTATTATCTTCTTGACTCATCTTCCTCACATTAGGATCAACAAAGACTTGACTGTGACGATTTGATTAATTACAATTTTACCTTTTATAGAAAGTGAACTGAATTGGTTCCTACCTTTTAACCCTTTGTGTTTTAATCACTTTAAAGGGTTAATTGTCATAATTATTACCCTTTACCCTCTGATTTAACTTAAATCTTAATTTAGATTTCAAAATTCCATAAGTACCATTTTTCCCCTAAATTTCTTTACTTCATAATTTCTTCAATTTAATTCAAATGATTTTAAAACTTTATTGTTAGCCTACTCATGGGTTAATTTACACACTAATGAGGAATTTATATGTTTTATGATTTTTATTTAATTTTTTATAATAATTTTAATTCAAATTTGAGAATTTTCAATATTAATTAATTTTACTAACCAAAATATCTTTTCTGACCTTAGGATAATTTTAGGAGGTTCACTTACGTCAAAGGATCTTTAGGAATAAACTTTGTAAAATTTTAAATTATATTTTAATTTTTATGATTTTAATTGATTTTAGTGATTAAATAATTAGAAAATATATCTTTATTTCAAAAATTAACTTTTATATTTTTCATAAACCTTTTTGACCTCAAAAAACTCAGAAAAATTTATTTGCATTTTTTTTATTTAACATAATTATTTTATTCAAAAATAAGAAAAAGTTCATTTAAGTACTGAAAATACCTTTTTACATCTTTAAAAATTTATGAAAATATTTGTAAGTTGTTTTCTATAATTGGGAAGTAATATGTGATATTATGAGGTATATTTATATTTTTGTGATTTTTAATTATTTTTAATTATTCTTAAATTGAAAAATAGCTGAAAAATGAAAATTTTATTTTGACTTCAATTTTATTTTTTCTTAGATTCTTATGGTTTTAAGGAATCACCCAAACTAATTTTTTTAATTTCTAGCTTTTATTTTATTTTATATAATTATTTTAAGAAATTCTTAATTACTTAGAAAATACATTTTGATATTAAAGTTAACTTTTCTGGCTTTCAGTTTTTTACAGGGACTTTATAAGACCATTTTCTTCATTTTGGAATGTTTTGATGATTTTTTGAATTATTTTGTACTTTTTTAATTTTTTTAATATTTATTATTGGTTTTAAATGGAAAATTTATTTTGAACCTTTTAAATTTAATTTGTATATTTTCTAAGGTCCTCTAACCACAGTGAAGCCACAAAACCTGACTTTGTATTTTTCTGACTTTTAATTTATTTTATATAGTTATTTAATTAAAATAATAATGAGTCCTAAGAAAATAGAGCTTTTGATTATACGGATGCCCTCTAACCTTGGAAAAATCAAAGAAGGTCTCTAATGTCATTAGAAACAAACTCTCAAATTTTCAATTAATTTGGATAATTATTTAATTAATTAGGATTAAATTTCCCTGTAGAGTTTTTAATTAATTAAAAATAAATTATTTGATAAATATATTTTTTTTATTTTTAGTTTAATAAATTCTCCTCAATTTGCTAAGCACGATGGTATTTTTATTTTATTTTTATGATTTTTCTACACCAAGATATGATTTTTTGAAGTTTTGGAATTAATTTAAGCAGAAAATATCCTAATTTCCTACTTATCCACGTTAGCGACGCATCATTCCTCGACATCTCTAAACCCTTGCATGGCACACTTCGATTTGTTGCACTTTCCACATTGACTGCCACACGGCCTGCAGTTTACGTTCCCTTCACTTGTCCAGCGCAATCTCGACCGTTCATTCAATACACATGGAAACAAACGTCATTCGTTCATCTTCCCTGATTTCCCTAACCCGAGAACTACTCCTGTTCTAACCCTAAGATCTCGCTCGATACTCATTCAAATCAAGTGCAGTTTGTTCTTATACCTTCATCAAAGTGAGACGAACACATCTACATGACTAGATAAGTATGAAATGTTAAGCTTCCTTACAAACTTCCAAATCAAGGGTAAAATTAAGGATTTTGATCCATACCTTTGCCCAAGAGGTGAGGCCTCAATTGGGTTTGTTCTTGAACTTCATCTTGGTCCTATAAACCTCCTCCAATTATTGGTTTAAGTTGTCGTTTGGTCTAAGTATGATTTCGATCAACAGGTGGCTCGATCTTAGTCTAGGTATATGTTAGGGTGCTCGAGAAGAGCTGATTTTTGTGGAGTAAGTCTCCTTAAGCTTTGGGAAGCTTAAGGATGGCTCAATTTGAAATTTTGATGGACTTTGTGGTATGGTCATGAAATGCACTAAATTTTGAGCTCAAAGTTAGGGTTGAGTAGTGGGGATGAAGGGCTAAGAATGATTAAAATGCGCTTAGGAAGACTAGAATTAGAGTTTGGAACAATTCTGGCAGAGTTTCCTTAAGGTTTGTGCCTTTATCCCCATTGGTCATGGGGTGGTGGCTTATTTATAGAGGAGGAAGGAGGGCTCAATTGGGCTAGTGAGTGGGTGCAAAGGCTTGCTTAGGTGGAGGGAAGAAAAGGACAAGTGAACAATTGGATTGAGCCAGCTCAGGGAGTTCCAGTTTGGAGTTTTGGCCATGGAGGCCTCCTCGAGCATCGTGTTTTCTGACAGCTAGGGTGGTTTGCCGATCAGGCAAGGTCACCTCCGCACTGTGGGAGGTCAGAATTTGGGAGATGTGAAGTTGATTTGGTCAAAGCATGGGTAATTTTAATAAGTGGAAAATTGGTTTGGGTTAGGTAGGGTTAACCATGGGTAATAGAGGTTTTCATTTTCCACATTTGGCGTTTATGACCTTTATGATGCTCATGGATAGCTCCACGAGTGTTTTCATTACATGCATGAGGCCATGGGTAATTTTCATGAAAGAGGAATTTGGGGATTTTGAAAATTTGGTGAGACGGGGTCATTGGATCAAAAGTGGATGGGTTCATACATGAATACATGATGCATGGACATGGTGTATGATTTTGATTAAAAGAATGATGAAAGAAATTTGTCATGTGGGCTTAATTGAAATTGGGTTTCATTAATGGGCCTTTTAAAATTTATCATAAATGGATTAATTTCGACTTTTAGGATGGGTTAAGAAAATTTGATTTTGGGCTTGATGTGCTTTGGAATTTTCATGCAAAATTTAATTTGGGTTTAGTATGTTTTAATTGGTGTGTAGGCCAAATTTGGTGGATTTTTGGACTTGGTGGAATTTTAATATGGATTTGGACATTTGGCTCAAAATTAGGGGTTTTGGGTTTGGAATTGAAATATGGGTTTTAATTTGGTGTTTGGCGAATTGAATTTCAATTTGGTATTGAATTTAGAGGGCTTGTATTTGGGGTTAAATCAGGTATTTTGGGGATTTTAGGAAAATTGAGTAACTTGAGAGAAATTTGATAAAGTGATCAAGCATGTCATGACTAGCCATCATGGGTCCATAAGACACCAAATGAGAACTCTTTTTTTTTTAAGTCTCCACATGTTGGTCTTAGCCATCTTAATAAAAGGCTAAGGGCTTGGGACCACCCATGTGAGTTCCCCAAAGAGTTAATGAGGTAAGTCCAGTGTATATGATTTTAGGGTTTCGGGGTATGCGGGGAATTTGATGGGTTTAAGTGTGTGTCGGTGTGTGTGAGACCAAACTTGAGCCACCCAGGGTTGTCTTAAGGTCTGGTTGAACCTATAGGAGATCACTCTTGAGTCTCCATATATTGGTCATTGTCATCCCAAAATGACTTTTGGGGGCTTGTGACCACTCAGGTGGGACCTTGCAAGAGAAGTCAAGAATTGTTTTGAATTTCTATATGGGGTGTGGATTCCCTCACTAGTCCACTAAGAGAGTCCATAGAAAATTTCTAAGACTAGAACCTGGGTTCCTAAAGAGAAGAATTTGACCTCATTGAAAATGAGGTCAATAAATGGGCCCCAATAGTTGTGGTGTGTCAAACTGGCACACCACACGTATTCACCTTGACGAAGCGATCAAAAAACCAACATGACTGCCCAAGAAACATACTTGGAACAAACCAAAGAAATTAAATTAGATTTTAGATTAAAATAATTGGATTTAAATGCAAAATTAGGGATATTTAAGTAGTTTCCGATGGAGATTAAAAGAGTGTATTTTAAATTTGGATTTTCAAATTTTTAGGTTAAATGTTGATTGAATTGGTTTTTCTTTGACGTTTGCTTTGATTTTTGTACTATTTTGAAAAGGCTTAATTGTTTTTGGTTATTTGAATTGTGTCAATTTCAAAGGAGTGAGGAACACTGTAAGAGTAGAACTCCTTAACCCATTAAAGGGGGTTTTATACCTATCCGAAAATGTCATTTTTTTAAAAGAAACAAAATCCTTGCATCACTCCCAGAAATTTCAGAGTGCGGAAAGATTATGGATAGAGTGCAGAGATTATGGAGATGGGAATCGTTATTCTCACACCAACCATGGAGTTTGGGTTTATCACATTAGGAATGAAAGTACTGAGACTCATATCCAAGGTAAAAAAGAAGGAATCAGAATCCTTGCACTGACTCAAACATTTAGAAGGATAACATAATCCTTAACTGACCCTGGAATTTCAATTCTGAATGTAAAATATTTATGGATAGAATGCAAAACTTATGGAGAAAGGGAATCAAAATCCTTGCACTGACCCCAGAACTTCAATTCTGAATGCAGAAAATTTTGTGGATAGAAAGCAGAATTTGTGGAGAAAGGGAACAAAATCCCTGCAATGACCACAAAATTTTAATTTTGGATGTGAAAAATTTTGTGGATAGAATGCAAAGTTTGAGAGAAAGGGAATCAAAATCTTTGCACTGACCCCGAAATTTCAATTCTGAAAATGTTGAAAATTTTGTGGATAGAATGCGGAATTTGTTGAGGAAGGGAATCAGAATCCTTGCACGTACCCTAGAATTTTGAAGTGTATCAAAATCCTTCCAGTGACCCCAAAATTTCAATTTTTGGATGCGGAACATTTTGTGGATGAGATGCAATTTTTGTTGAGATAAAAGTCAGAATACTTACATTGACTCCAGAATTTCAATTTTGAATTCAAAAAATTTCTAGATAAAATGTGAAATTTGTGGAGAAAGGGAATCAGATTCCTTTCACTGAGGCCAAAATTTTGAAGGGTATCGGAATACTTGCACCGACCCCCAAATTTTGAAGGGTGTCAGAATCCTTACACCGACCCCAGAATTTCAATTTCTATATGAAAAAACATTTTTGGATAGGATGCAAAGTTTGTGGAGACAGAAGTTAGAATCCTTGCACTGACCCCAAAATTTCAATTTCTAAATGGAAAAAATTATGGAGAGGATGCGAATTTTATGGAGATAGAAGTTAGAATCCTTTCACTAACCCCAAAATTTCAATTCTTGAAATTTAAATTTTTGAAGATTTTGTGAAGTTTGTATTGAAAATGTTTGTGTGAGAAGAGATGGTTTCTTGCAGAACCAGCCAAACCTCATTCGCACAATAACAATGACCCAGTATTCATATTAGAAGACAACCTTGGCCTACAAAGAGGGACAGGTGACACTAGCGATAGGTTGAGAAGATTCTACCTATCCATATTGGAATTTGCATTTAAATTTTGTTTTAATTCTGTTAAGTTTAGTTCATGAAGTTCATAAGAAATTGGGTTTTGAATTCTTTTATTCATTGTTATTTACTCCCTTTCCTTTTGTCTTTGCGTTCATGATTATTGATTTTCTTATGTGATTCTTCATTTCATTTTCCAATTTATCATTATTTATTATTATCGTTATTAGCTTTATGAAGTATCATTCTTTGTTCTTTGAAAATTTTAGAACCAAGACACCTTAGTCCAATGGCCTCAACCCAATCGCCTAGAGTATAAATTTCAAAAAAATAACTTTTCATTGAACTATTCATTTTCAGTACAAAATTGTTGATCTCCCAGACCCAGCTGTATTACATAGTCCAATGATATCAAAACGGTGAAATCACAACAAGGATCACTATCAACAAAGCAAAATTTTCACTTCCATGTTTTGTTGCTTTCTGGCTATCTATGCCTACGAGGATACAACTGCATTTTCTAATACATCCTCCAGAATAGAAGTTCTCTCGGATTCACTTAGAGGTGTGTTGTTACCAAATAATTGTAGCTTCAATTCCTGTAACCTCTCCAGATCTAGATCTAAATGGTATCTATATGGAACCTTGCTTTCAACCATCCTTCTGAACTTGATGGAGACTCTTCTTCTTAGAACTGCAAGTATCCAACACTTGGCCAAGTCTGCCCCATTTCCTTGTAATACCAACATTGATCCAATCAGTAGTGGAATCTCTGCCATCTCTCAGAACTCACCGAAGCCAACAACTTATAGTTCTTTCTCGAACAGAATGTTGCATTCACTTATAAATGACACCGTGTTGAACGGTCACAAAAAGTCATGATGGTCAATGTGTGGTGGAATGCAATCCTCTTTCTTGTTGATGTTCATTATGGAGTTGTTGGGTATGCATTCTGGTGGTAGAACATGCCAAAGACCATACTCTTCACCATCTTCTTGATTATTGTTGGCATTGAATCAACTTCATCATGGAAGATAATCCCCGAGGGATTTTCCTCACTGTCGACTGTAAAGTTATAGCATTCGCACTGTATGGTTATTCTTCCTTTACCCTTCAGCTACTTCTGCGGTTCAGATTCCAAGAGTAAGTTCTTCATCGTAGGCAGCCTGTACGCCAAATCTCTAAGGTAGAAAACACAATCAACAAATTCCTTTGCTCAGATTCTAGTGTGGAGGTCCAATCCCTCCAAGATGTTTATGTACTTCCCCTGAATTCTTTCAACATGTTCAAAATTCTACCTACTGACTTGCTAGAATCTCTCCAACTCCTCTTGAGGAATGATCAGTAGTCATTTGGGTTGGATGAACTATGGTACATAGGGCTCTACGTTTGCATGCTCCTTGGGACCCTATGTGAGTGGACTCACAATGCACTTCCTCAAGGAGAGCATTTTCGGCACTATTTTTGGTGTGGGTTTTGCCCGTAAGAAGCTGTCGGTCATCGGAATTGAAATCCCGTTGCCCGCTTCGGAAGGACATTTTAAAAAATTTTAATTTTAAAAAAGATGAAGTCAAACTGACCCCATAAGTTTTATAGTTTTAATGAAAGAGCGCTTTACCTCAAATTCTGTATCTATCCCGAAGGATGAACACAAGAATTGAGTGTGAGGTTCGATCAAATAAACTAGAGAAAGTTATGACATCTGTTTGGTCTGCGAAACCAATATTTTGGCCGACAAATTCCCCTATGTAATATAAGGAATTAAATAGGATTTATATTATGCTGGGTTCGGGAAAAGCTTCCTATAAGGGCAAGCCCCTATAGTTAATTACATCTTAGATAACTGAAATTACCTAAGAATACTCTCGATAAAAATCAAGAAAAATTACCTTCAAGGAGTTCAAATGGTAAGGACATTGAAAAGATACCGGACTAAGAAGTGTGAAAGAGGATTGGTTCAAATTTTGGAACATTTTGTTTTGGAGTCCAAAGGAGGAAACACTAGAGGATGTCACGGATTCGAAGGAAAACTCCGGTGACTTCCTAAGCTATCCTATTATTTGGCTTCAATTTAGGAGAAATCATTTAGATGTTTCATACTGCAATTTTTATTTATTAGGATTTACATTTGTGTGAAGCAATCAGCACAAATAACCTTGAAGATGTGAGGATTTAGGTCA
>NW_018224767.1:301868-311094 GCF_001263595.1 Phalaenopsis equestris | reverse complement strand
AATTTGGAGGTGCCTAGGGGCAAAAGACCAAGTTAGGCATTTCACATAGAATTGGATAGATATCCATTCTAAATGAACCATGGATTAATGCATTGTAAGAATATGGTGTATCCTAGTTCCAAGTCAACACCCAGGGTCAATTCTAAAGCCAAGTATTCCTATAGGGACTCTTCTTGAATTCTCTCATAATGATCTTACCTACTAAATGCTAGAGGTTAAGATCAATATGTGAAACTTCAAGTTGAGTAAAGAGAAGAGTTTTGAATTTCTAATGATGAGGGTACCTTTTCTAGTTTTCTAATACTAGTCAATAGGAAAATCCTATGGCTAGACCTAGGCTACTGAAGAAGTTTCTAGACCTCAACCAAAAGTGAGGTCAACAAGCATCACACTCCATGCATCCCTCACAAGGCTCAACCAGTGTATACTCTGACAAAGCAAGCTCCAAAACTATATATGTCTGTCTGATCTATGATGGGGGAACATCCTCCTCCAATATCTAATCTGTTGTCTGATTCTCCTCTGGTATTGGGGGCAGATCTGCAAAATATATTTCCCAAGTCAATCTTCTCTGTAAACGGTCAAGAACCTTGTGTTTATGGAGGTTAAAGTTTCCTCCTTATGTCCTAGATAGGGGTACCCTCCTCGTGGACTGGGACTATGTAGGCTCTATCTAGGGAGCATGAGAGGCTCACCTTCTGTGGTTAATATCATGGAATTCATTTTGTCATTTCTAACACTCTGAATGTTATATGCCTTGGTTTTCTCTGCAACCTTTGGTAATTTCTTTTCTCTTTCAAGCTGGTCAACCTCCTTTCTCTTGAAGGTCAACACGTGTCATCTGCCCTTTTTGTCCTCCTAGTCAATGATGGTCAACAGGGGCCCATCATAGACCATATCAACTTGTGAAAAGTCTAAGTCTATGTCTATGACAGCTCCACCTATCACCTGCTGCTCGTCGAGTGGGAGGTGAATGCCATTGCGGAATGAGAGTATTAGCCTTGAATCTGACATTTTCTGCAAAAAAGACAGGACAAACGTCACCGTGTTGAATCTCAAGTCGAACAAGAACAATAATTTGATATTAATTAATTTTATTATTACATGTCATTTTCTTTTAAGTTCCTGTGTTTAGTGTTATTTGATTTTTCTTAAAATTTATAAGAAAATTCAATTTATTTCATTAAAAGTACAATTTTTATTATCTCATTTCATCCTTGGACCTAGTTTACAGAAAATTGTTTTGTAAGTGTCCCAGAAGGCTAAGTATTTCCCTAAGCTCATTACAACGAGTAATATTTTCTTAAATATCGTTCATTTATTGGCAGCATTGGTCTTTTGCCTTAGCAATCCATGAGCTGGTATGATCCTCTTGAGTAGGCTTTTCCACCATGAATGGTCCCTCCCAGGTTGTCTTAAAATTTTCTCTTATCTCGTAGTGTGCAAGGATAGGACTTCGAAGAATGAGAAATAATTCACTGCCATTGAAAGTTCTTGGGCGGACCAGATTATCGTGGGCTTGTATCATCTTTGCCTAGTGCAACTCCAAGTTCTGTTGTGCTAACAGTCATTTTCCTTCAAGACTCTCTAGTTCCTCGAGTTAGAGCTTTGTGTTGTCCTCTAACATAATTTTGCTTGCCACCGCTACCCTGAGTGATAGGAGTTTTCTTCCAAAGGAAGCACAACCTCAAACCCATACACTAGAGCATATGATGTAGACCGGATTAGAGTTTTAACTGTTGTTTGGTATGTATGTCCATAAGACTTCAAGCAATTTCTCATGCCACTTTCTCTTGTTGTCTTCGAGGGACTTCTTCAAAATATGCACGAGTTTCTTATTGAACGCTTTTGCTAATCCATTCTCTTTAGCGCAATAGATTTTAGAGTATCTTTTATCTATGTTGTGTCATTGGACAAAGTGTTTGATTTTAGTGTTTTTGAAAGTGGAGCCATTATTAAGGATAATCCTTCATGGTACAACAAATTTATATATGATCTAATTCTAGAAAAATTGCAAAACGTGTTATGACATAACTTTCTTTAGCGACACTGTGTATGCCAACTTGGAGAAGTAATCTGTCGTTGCAAGTATGAAACGGTGTCCTTTCGAAGATGGAGGATATATTGGACTCACGATATCTATGCCCTAACACTCACATGGCCACAACGCAATCGTTGGATGCAACAGGACCCTGCCTGCAATTACGCAGATTTTTATATTTTAAGAGATTGCCAAAAACTTGACCCAATTTATATTTAGCGGCTAGTGTGAATAAATGAAATGTTTTAAAGTATAGAATAATATTTTTCACACTAGACATGCTACACAAGTATACGTATTATTTCAAGTAATATTGAGTTTCCCCAGTATCGATCCCACAAGGAAGTTGTAATTCTTTGAATAGACTATTAGTGAAACTTTTACTTAAAAATGCAGAAATTAATCTAGAAAATATAATAGCAAATTCAGATGTAAAGTAAAGTTACTAAATTCCTACAAGTTTTGATTAAAACTAAATGTAAATGTAGAAATTCTAAAGTTTGTTAACTGCAAAAGAGAGCTCGAGTTCTGAAAAGAATTTTTCTGCTTGCAATGAGCTCATAATTCGTGTTGGAATAAAAAAGTTTAAAATTTTAAATGATTTATTGTGACAAATAGAAGCATATCTATTATTTACCCTCTCCAGAGTGCATAAAGAACATTAGCTAATTTACAATAAGTTCTCTATTGTATAGTAGCGATGAGTAAATGCTAGCCTCTCACTTCTAGATTACCCAATGTGTCATCTTTATAGAACCTATCAGGGACTTCATTTCTAACTCTAGACCAAATTGGTTAAGGATCTAGCCTATCGCCCTAGAAACATTAATTATACTCCTATCAAAACTTATCTTCCTATCTATTTGCACTCTCCTCAGATTATGGTCGCCCTCCTTGTAAGGTTAGTGTGGTATTCACTATTTGGGTGAAATCAAAGCCCTCTCAGGTCATTATGTTTCGCAACTGATTTTAACATTATAAATGGCAAGTTTGTAAAGTAAATGAAGAACCTGTGAAAATACCATCACAATCTTGGGAATAAAAGAAGTTATAAACAAATCAAATCCTCCAGATGATTACTTCTTATTGTAAGGAGAAAGAAAAGGGAAACTACTTCTAATTCATGGGCATAACAAAACAAAACACGATTTATCTTAAAACTCAAGCTCACAACACAATACTTAAAAAAAATACAAATACTTATCTCAATTTCTTCCCCAAGCAATCCTTTCAAGTTCCCTGACTTCCTTAACTTCAATAGACTCTCACAAGACTCACAACTCTCTTGTGGTAGCCACCCACTCTAATGGGGTTCTACCCTTATCACTCTTGCACACACATGCACTCCTAGCACTCTAGCCCTCTCTAACACTCTTCTTTTTCATTTTGACTTCTTCCCTATATGTAAATCTTTGAAAATCATTAAGTGTTTCTTCAAATACCTCTTCAAAATTTGGTCAAATTCATTGAATAAAAGGGGTAACATTTTTTGGCGCCTAGGTGCCAATCACGTCCGGTCTCTGGTGCTTAGGCGCCACTGCTTCATAACTCTATTTTGCAATCATTTTCACCTCTTTTTCTATAAACTTCATTTTCTGCACCTGAAATTAAAAACATGCAAAATATCTTTCATTAAAGTGTAATATCAGAAAAAATAAGGATGAATTGTATATATATAATAAGTAAATTTTAAGGCATATTAATTCCCCCAAACTTAAAAGTTGCTTGTCCTCATGTAACTCTTTTACTATGTAGACATATCATAACTTATGGTGGTGGTTTTCACTTAAAGAATCCTATAGTTTTTGTCCTAAAAATCTGATAGTGAAACTTTTAAAAAAAAATTCAATAACTCTGGTTAGAACTAAAGTATAAAAATATTTAGTAAACAAGTTTAAAAATTCTAATTTTCATTCATTTCAAAGTAACTGTAATTTGTCATACTTAGGAATCTTAGAAAAATTAAAGGAAAAGAATTATAAGAAAATTTTACTAGTAAAGATACTAATACTTACAATTATAAATAAGCTCAAAAATGTAAATAAGTTTCTTCCTTTAAGTTGATTCTAGTGAAGCCAATTTTTAATTAGGAATCTCCTCAAGCTTCTCCTCACATATCTTTTCTTTTTTATGTTTTTTCTTACCTTTTTCTTTTTCTTTCAGGATCTGTTGAGCTCACTTTTGGTTGAGGTTTAGTTTTCCCTCTTTATTAATCTAAGGTCTGGCCATAGGACTTTCCTGTTCACTATTCCTAAAAAACTAGAAAAGGAACCCTCACCTTTAGAAACTCCAAACTCTTCTGTGCTTAACTTGAAGTTCCATATACTGGTCCTAACCTCTAGCACTTAGTAGGTGGGGTCAGTATAAAGGAAGCTCAAGGGGAGTCCCCATAAGACTGCTTGGCCTAAAGATTGACCTTGGGTGTTGTTCTAGAGCTAGTTCACTCACTTGCACTCACTAGCACCCACTTTCACTCACAAACCTAAAACCCATATTTGTTGACTTTTATCACTTGATCTTTTGGGTTGATCTTTTGGGAATATTTGTTGACTTTGATCCCTTGATCTTTTGGGAAACTCATGTAGATGGTCCCCGGCTAGGGTTTAGCTAAGATTAGGGTTTAGCTAAGATCAATACATAGAGGACTCAAATGGGGATTTCATTGGTCCATAGCTCATATAAGGCGATTGGTACCCCAATTCTACCAAAATATCCAACTTAGCCTTTTGCCCCCAAATCCACCCAAATTACTTAAATGCCCTTGAAACCCAAAATTTGACCAAAATTCCCACAATCATCCAAAATATTGAAACTTATTCAAAAATCTTTTTAAACCATTTGAAACTACTAAACCATTTGAAACTACTTTTTAAACCATTTGAAACTACTCAAATTGCCCAAAACATCCCAAAAATTCCAAAATTACCAAATTACCCTCAAATTTGCCTAAATTACAAAAATACCCGTGGTAGCCCAAACTTTCCCAAAACCCTAAAAAATCATTTTAAATGTCCTCAAAATCAATTTGGACCCTTTAATTGAACCCAATTTGATCAATTTGACCAAAAAAGCCCCAAATTGCCTTTAAAGGCCCAATTTCTCCTAATTCACCTCACATACCTATCAATTTGGTCCAAATCCTCCCCAATTTCAACTCTAAACTCAAACTCATCTTTCACATGATCAATTAAAACTAAATCCAAGCCTAATTGATCCATGCTTTGAGCTCAATTTGATCTAAATTAAAACCCCAATTTTGACCCTATGACTTAATCTCACCTAACTGAACCATATAATCCACTCAATTGCCCCAATTTGAATCCTAAATTCTTCCTAACAATCCTAAACATCAAATTTTACCTTCAATTGGCCTTAGTCAAGCCTCAATTTCACTCAATTTCAACCCACATTCAAAATCCCAAAATTTGCCCCAAATTGGTTGTCTCCAAATTCCGCCAAATTGAATGCCCTGACCCCAAAATTGACACCTAATTTATGTTAAAAACTCTTTATGGCATTCCTCTAGACCATTTTTAAACATGAATTTTGACCTAAATCAACCTTATCCTAACCTAAACCCAAGTCTAACCCAACACCCCCAAATTGAGCAAATGCCCAAAATCCTTCAAATTGAACCTCCAAACCAATTCAAAATCACTCCAAATCTTTTCTAAATTTTCTAAACTTTTCTAAACTCCTCATGACAATCATCTACACAATGTTGATCAATAAATTGAGCTCAATGTCATGGCTAGCCTAACCCAAACCCAACTTCTAGCCATTTTGACCCAAATTGAATCGTTTCACCAAAAGCACCAAAATTGACCTAGCCATCTTAAAGCCACCAAATTAATGTCACCACAACCACTAAGCACACTCTACTGACCAGGCTAAACCACCTTAAACCCACCCAAGTGAGCTATGGACCAAATGGGTCCCTAAAATAAGAGATTTCATCCCATTTTTGGGCCTTAACCAAGAAATCTCTTCCATCATCACTAACAATTAGGGGTAAATCGTAATTAACCCTCTCCCTGTCTCACCTAACCACCTCCCCTACTTTGGTCAGCCACCCTACTCACTAGAAAATGCCAAAATAGTGAGCCACCACCCCTAAATCAAACCCAATTTCAACCTCAGAGGCCAGCTCATCCTAATTGCTCTTTATAGCTCCTTAGTCATCCACCTAAGCAGCTCATTGCACCCATCAATTGGCCCTGGTGGCCAGCCCAAACCTTTCTATTTAATCAGCCCCCTCCATGGCCAAAGAAGAGGTGTTCAAAATTTTTGAGGAAACTCTATCAAAATCTCTCTAGAGACTCTCTAAGCATCCCTAAGCTCAATCCAACCATCTTCCCCCTCTGATTCCCACTGTGAGAGCCCAATTTTAAGCTCAAACTTTAAGTTCAGATCAGGACATCTCTCCATAGTCCACAAAACTCAACTTAATTGTGCACACACCATCCTTAGAGCAAGAGGAGTTGATTCCCCATTAAAGCCTCCTCTAAAACAGCCTCTAAGATAGCTCTAGACCGACACCTAAAATCCACCTTGGTCGAAATCATACCTAGATAATTCACTAGGGCTTAAAACTTCATCTAGAGGTTTGTTGGACTCAATTGAAGCTGCCACAACCATCTGATTGAGGCCTCCCCTCTCAGACAAAGATATTGAGCTCTAACCCTGACCCAAGCTTATTTTAACTCTCCATGAGTAATGGCTTGATTTCATACTTGATTAACCATATAAATGTGTTTTTCTTGAGTAGATGAAGGTCTAGAAACAAATATCATGTGATTTGGTTAAGTCTAGCTAAAGATCTTAAAGTTTTAGTGTAAACGACTTATGGGTTAGGTCACTTGGGGACGATGAACGGATGTCATCCGATCATGTGTGTATCCAATGGATAGAGGAGATCGAGCCACTTGAATGGCTTATGGGTTACCTGGGTTTTGGTCTGGAGCTAGTTCACTCACTGCACTCACTTGCACCCACTTTCACTCACAACCCTAAACCCAGATTTGTTCACTTTGATCCCTTGAACTTTTGGGAAACTCCATGTAGATGGTTGAACTTTTGGGAAACTCATGTAGATGGTTCCCTAGACCCATTACTAAGACCAGTACAATTAGCTAAGACCAGTACAAAGAGGACCCAAATGGAGATTTCATTGGTTCATAGCTCATATAAGGTGGTTGGTACCCCAATTCTACCAAAATATGCAACTTAGCCTTTGCCCCCAAATCCACCCAAATTAGCTAAATGCCCTTGAAACCCTAAATTTGACCAAAATTCTCAAATTCATCCAGAATACCCAAACTTGTTCAAAAATCATTTTAAACCATTTAAAACTACCAAAATTGACCAAAACATCCCAAAAAAATCCAAAATTAACAAAATACCCTCAAATTTGCCTAAATTACAAAAATACCCTTGGTAGCCCAAACTTTCCCAAAACCCTCAAAAATCATTTCAAATGTCCTCAAAACTGATTTGGACCCTTTAATTGAACCTAATTTGACCAATTTGACCAGAAAGCCCCAAATTGCTTAAAAGCCCGAAATTGCCTTTAAAGAGTCAATTTTCCCAAATTCACCTCAAATGTCCATCAATTTGGCCCCAATCCCCCTCAATTTCAATTATAAACTAAAATTTAGCTTTTATATGACCAATCTAAACCAAATCCAAGCCTAATTGATCCATGCTTTGAGTTAAATTTTGATCTAAATTAAAACCCCAATTTTGACCCTACGAATTAATCTCACTTAATTGAACCATATGATCCACTCAATTTCCCCAATTTGAATCCTAAATTCTTCCTAACAATCCTAAATATCAAATTGAAGCTTCAATTAGCCTTGTTCAAGCCTCCATTTCACTCAATTTCAACCCACATTCAAAATCTCCAAATTTACCTCAAATTGGCTATGTCTCCAAATTCCACCAATTTGAATGCCCTAACCCCAAAATTGACACCCAATTTATGTTAAAAACTTTTTATGACATTCCACTAGACCAATTTTAACCATTAATTTTAACCTAACCCAAACTTTAACCTAACCCAATCTTAGCCTAACCTAAACCCAAGTTTAACCCAACACCCCTTGACCAAATGCCCAAAATCCTCCAAATTGAAACTCCAAACCAATTCAAAGTCACTCTAAATCTTTTCTAAACTCCTCATGACAATCATCTACACAATATTGATCAATCAATTGAGCTCAATGTCATGACTAGGTGATACGCCTAAAATATATAGTGTTTTTAGACACATTTTTATACCTATTTTTGAGATATTGCACTTTAATGGAAAGTATTTTTGTGTTTTGCTTTCAGGTACAGGTAAAAAAGAGAAAAATGCTTAAAGGAGTGAAAAGGGATCAAATTTGGAGTAAATAGGTGAAAAATGTGCAAAAGTTTTTTGGCACCTAAGCACCAGATCCGGTGCTTAAGCACCGGATAAACAGAGAAGGTCGCGCCTAAGGGCCAGAGCCACGCTTAAGCGCCAGTGACAGTTATTAGACGAGTAAATTTGGTTTTTTTTTCAAATTTTGAAGAGTGTTTTGAGGCATCTATAACTTAATATGTGGTTACAACCACCATGGATGAAAATTATTGTGAAAGGATGCATCTCTTGGGGAAATACATCGAATTCGAATCAAGACAACATCGAATCAAGACAAATTTTGAAGAGATACCAATGCACCTTTTGGAGAATTATAAAAGAAAGAAGATTGAGACTTTGAAAGAGGTCCTGAAAGTACTGGAAAAGTTTCAAAAGTTCAAAAATTAGGGAGTTAGTTGGAGAGATTTTCAGGCACCATACATTTATCCTTTTCTTTATTTCTAATTTTATATTGAGAGTATTGTAAAGGAGAAGAGATTCAAAGGAACTTCAAGAGTTTGGTGGAGGACTTGAGATAAGTTTTTATCTTTTGTTTTAGACTAACTTTGATTTTAATTGAGACTTTTTGTTGGTTTGGCAATGATTTCTACTTTTAAACTAAAGTGTGGTTTTATTTTCTCCATGGATTCTGAGTAGTTTTCTTTATCTTTCTTCTTAAAATGATAAGTAATTAAGTGTTGGATGGAAATTGTGGAGAGTATTGATCTTCAATGATGGAAGAAGTTGTGATGATTTCAATCCATGCAGTTCATTTACTTCTTAATTACTTCTTGATTTGG
>NW_018224767.1:300228-301730 GCF_001263595.1 Phalaenopsis equestris | reverse complement strand
AAATATTCATTGAAGGGTGTAGAGTTAGAGGACTTTAAAGTGACAGGTTAAATCCCACAACTTGGTTTATTATTTTAGGTTTTCATACAAGATGTTAGCCCCCAGGTGGAGGGAATCGAAGGAACTCTATAGTGAAATCTCGTATCTTCTCTGCCTAGCCGGTCTTCATAACTATTTAAACTTTTAATTAGCCAATGTTATTGTTCTTTATAGTATCTCTAGTAAGGGTAAGGAATATTATTGCTCCTATTTGGCACAACACAATATGCATACATCCACAATAGAATTCCTATACTTATTATTAATTCATGATAAGGAGAAAGATATTTCTATATTTAATGCTTTTCTTCTACAAAAACTCAAGTTATCTTTTTAAGTTTGTACTGTTTTTGTCAAAATATTAAAATTACCAAAAATATTTAAACTTTCTTTACTGTGAAAATGTCTTTAGTTTAAATAATTATCTTTTTAAAAATAGAAAGTTTTCCAAAAAGTGCATATTGCATATCTTCCCTGTGCGTTCGATATTCAGATCTTAATCAAAAAGTCCTATATTACATGGTAACGATACGTATACTTGCATAGTATCCCAATATATATATAAATTAAAAGTTAAATTCTTATTTTTTGCAGGATCAAGTTTTTGGTTTTGTTGTAAAATAAAGAAATATAAGTGAAAAATATAGTCAGAATTATTATTATATTATTGCATATAAGCAGTTTTGGGATCAAGTTTTTGGTACCGTTGTCGGGGAAGTGAAGTGAAAATTGTAAAGAATCTATTGATTTAAAAGCAAATTTCTTTTTAGAAAGTCTTATTTAAACTTTAAGTTATTGTATTTTATTTTGTGTGTTTAGTTTTATGCTATTTTATGTAAGTGTATGCGTAGTTCAGGTTTTGAAGAACTAGTGTCCTACGATTTTGAATTAGAGAGAACTGTTAGAAAAATCAGAAAAACCAAAAGAAATTAAAAATCTTGAAAAATAAAAAAAAATTACAGAAAAGGCAATCCAAAATTATCAAAATGCTGAAATTCATCAAGAGTTTAGACCATTAAGAGATTATGCCAACACTACTGTAGATGAACTTCATTGTAGTATTCAAAAACCTACTGTAGTGGCGAATTAATTAAAGATTAAACTTGTTATTATCCAAATGGTATCAAATAATCAGTTTGGGGGATCAACAACTGAAGATCAAAATTTACATCTTGCCAATTTTCTAGAATTGTGTGCTACATTTAAATATGATGATATATCAGATAGTGCCATAAGACTTAGGTTATTTTCTTTCTCCCTGAGGGATAAAACTAAAATGTGGTTAAATTCGTTAGCACCTAGATCTATCAGAACTTAGGGTGATTTAGCACAAAAATTCCTTGCTAAATATTTTCCATCATAAAAAACTGCGAAGCTTAGAAATGATATTACATCTTTTAATTAGTTTGAAGGGGAATCTATTTATGAAGCATGAGAAAGATTTAAAGAACTCTTAAGAAAGT
>NW_018224767.1:296953-299943 GCF_001263595.1 Phalaenopsis equestris | reverse complement strand
TTATCCTCCAGGTTTCAACAGTAATACACAATTTAAGGAGAAGAAGTTGTCTATAGAAGAAGTGGTGTTACAAATGGGAAATCAATTACAAAGTCAAGGAGCTACAATTAGAAATATTGAGAATCAACTTGGGCAAATAACAAATTCATTAATTAATAGATCCCAAGGAACACTTCCTAGTAATACTTAATCAAATCTAAAAGACTAGAATAAAGAGCAAGTAAAAGCCATTCAACTTAGAAGCGGAAGAGAGTTGGAAGGGAGGGTTCAAAAAGAAATTGAAGTTGAGAGAGAGGAAATTGAAGAATCAAAAGAGGACACTCCAAAAGATTCTGAAAGACCTTTTTTCCACTAAAAATTGATTTGGAAAAACCACCACCTTCATTTCCTCAGAGACTTCATCAGCAGAAGTTGGATAAACGATTTTTAAAATTTTCAAAAATATTTAAGAAGCTTACAATTAATATTCCATTTTCTAAAGCCTTAAAGCAAATGCCAATCTATATAAAGTTTATGAAGGATATTCTCAACAGGAAAAAGAAGTTTGAAGATAATGAGACTGTTGCATTTAGTGAGGAGTGCAGTGCTATAATCCAGAAAAAGCTTCCTGAAAAGCTTAAAGATCTGGTAACTTTACAATTCCATGTGCAATAGGAGACAGATTTTATAGGAAAACTCTATGTGATTTAGGTGCAAGCATTAACTTTATGTCATTATCAATATTCAAAAGATTATGATTAGGAGAAATAACCCCAACTACTGTAACTTTGCAGCTAGCAGATCGTTCGATAACATACCCTAAAGGAGTTATAGAAGATTTCTTAGTGAAAGTGGATTAATTTATCTTTCCTATTGATTTCATTGTGTTAGATATGGATGAAGATAAAGAGATACCTATCATTTTGGGGAGACCTTTCCTAGCCACTGGTAGAGAAATGATAGATGTGTAGAAAGGGGAATTAATAATGTGTGTCAATGATCAAACTGTTACTTTCAATATTTCAAGATCAATGAAATATCCTGCAAAATGTAAAGATGATGAATGTTATAGGATGAATGTTAAAAGATATCTAAGTGATTGTTATTTCAAAATAACTTATAAAGAAAAATATAAAGAAAAAGATTTGGAACACGATCAAGAAGAGGAATTAGATCGATGTGAAGAACTTCTTGAGGAAGATTCAAACTATGTTCAAGAATGTTTTGAAATTTTGGACACGATAGACAAAGATAAATCATTTTTTCCATCAATTGAAAAACCTCTAGAACTTGAGTTGAAGTTATTTCCTAAACATTTAAAATATGTTTTTTTAGGTGATTCGTCCACTTTAACAATTATAATTTCCTCAAATTAATGATGGAAGAAGAAGAAAGGTTGATGAAAATTTTGAAAAATTTTAAGAAAGCCTTTCGATGGACAACTACTGATATTAAAGGAATCAGTCCTTCAATTTGTATGCATATAATTCATTTGGAAAAGAACTGCAAACCCAGGGCTGATCCTCAAAGGGGACTGAATCCTGTTATGAAAGAAGTTGTTAAGAAAGAAATTTTAAAGTGGTTAGATGCTTGAATTATCTACCCTATTTTAGATAGTGCATGAGTTAATACAATTCACTGCGTTCCTAAGAAAGGAGGAGTAACTGCAACTATGAATGAACATAATGAATTAATACCTACTAGATAAGTTACAGGGTGGCAAATATGCATTGATGATATAAATTAAATCTTGTCAATAGAAAAGATCATTTTCCATTACCCTTTCTAGATCAAATGCTGGATAAACTAGCTAGGCATAAATACTTTTATTTTTTGGATGGATATACTGGTTATCACCAAATATAAATATCTCCTAAGGATCAAGAGAAAATAGTTTTTACCAGTCCTTATGGTACTTTTGCTTTTAGAAGGATGCCCTTTGGTTTATGTAATGCCCCTGCTACATTTCAAAGATGTATGATAGTAATTTTTTGTGATCTAATTGAAAAAAGGATTGAAGTATTCATGGATGATTTTTCAGTGTTTGGAACTTCATTTGACTCATATTTAGAACATTTATCTAAAGTTCTTAAGCACTGTAAAGAAACAAATTTAGTCTTCCTTAATTTGGAAAAATGCCAATTTATGGTAGCAGGAGGAATTGTATTAGGTCATCAAATATCAGAAAATGGTATGGAAGTAGATCCTGCTAAAATTCAAGTGATCGTGAATTTACTTTATCCAACAAATGTAAGGGAAATTAGGAGTTTTTTAGGACATGATGGATTCTACAGGCGATATATTAAAGACATTTCAAAGATTGCTAAGCCTTTATTTTGAATTGATGTGTGATGCTAGTGATTATGCTATAGGAGTTGTTTTAGGACAAAGATATGATAAAATTTTCAAAGTAATTTATTATGCTAGTAAAACTCTTAATGAAACTCAAATCAATTATATAAAAACTGAAAAAAAAAAATTAGCAATAGTATATGCTTTAGATAAATTAAGATCATATTTAATTAGAATTCTTTGTGTAGTGCGTAAAGATCATTCTGCTATGAAGTACTTAATGAAAAAGAAGGGTGTTAAACCTAGAATTATAAGGTGGATTCTTATTTTGCAAGAATTTGATTTTGAAATAGTGGATCGAAAGGGGACTGAAAGTGAAATTGCTGATCATTTGTCCAGGCTTGAGTTATAAAAACCACTCTGTTTTGAAAAAGAAATTAATGAACATTTTCTAGATGAAAAATTGTTCACTATTAATGAGTGGCGTGTTCCGTGGTATGCCGACATTGTGAACTTTATTGTTAGCGATATTATACCCTATGGAATGACATTCCAAAAAAAGAGAAAATTTATTTCTGATGCTAAGATTTATTTTTGGGATGACCCATTTTTATATAAACAAGGAAAGGATCTAATTATTCGAAGATGTGTACCATTAGAAGAAACTTATAAAATTATCCAAAAATGTCATAATTCTAATTTTGGGGTACATTTTGGTG
>NW_018224767.1:291154-296376 GCF_001263595.1 Phalaenopsis equestris | reverse complement strand
GGAAAGCTTGTCACTTACTAGTTGAACTTGAGCATAAAGCATATTGGGTGATTAAAGAGTTAAATTATAATTTGAAAGATGCTGGTGAGAAAATTTTATTGCAATTAAATGAGCTAGAAAAGATAAGGAATGAATCTTATGAGAGTGCTAAAATTTATAAAGAAAATATGAAGATGTGGCATGCTCGAAGGATTCTTACTAAAACTTTTCAGCAGGGCAACAATTTTTGTTATATAATGCAAGGTTAAGATTATTTCCAGGCAAACTTAAGTCCAGGTGGATGGGCTCATTTGTTGTGATAAAAGTTTATCCTTATGGAGCTGTGGATATTAAAGATCCTAAGTCTGAGAAAATATTTAAAGTTAATGGACATACACTGAAACCTTATTTTATAGGGCATCATCATAAAATTAATGATGGAATGATGTTGGGTAAACCAGAATAAGCACTGGTTACGTTGGGCTGACGACGTAAAACCATGCGCTTTGTGGGAGGCAACCCATAGTTATCTGTGTGATTTTATTTTGATTATTATTTTGTGTGTGATTAAGAAAATTGGGGTAGTATTTTTGAAATTATTATGTGTTAGTAAAGATTTTAAGACTTTATTTAGTGACCAAGACATGTTAGAATAAGAATTCGGATGCTAAGTTGACTAGTGCAAAAAATGTGCCCTGGCGCTTAAGCGTCAGATCCGACGTTTAAGCGTGGTAGTTTAAACACATGTGAAAAATTAATATTCTAGAAGGTTTAACAGCCAATTAGTTTGTAAAAACATGCCAAGGCATTTTCTAAAAGTCTCTAGGAGTTATTAGAAGGATTTAAGGCTATAAATAGAAGGGCTTTTTGAAGGAATTTCACCCCAGATCATTCCTAACCCTAAAAGTCTAAGAGAAAGTGAGATTTCAAGAAAATGTCTTTATGGGAGAAGGATTTGAAGAAAAAGAAAGAAACCATGAGTAAAAGGTTCATTATTTAAAGTGCACAAGAGATGTACAATGGTTTCTTAGTCGTTAGTATTGAGGGGATATCAGAGAAGATCAACAAAATGGAAAATACTATGGATTTATTGGAGACCAAAGTACTGGATTTGCAAGCACATCTAGAGCATATTGGATGGCAATCAAAGATGCAATTTAGCCACACAAGTTATATAGATGAAGTGGATAAGGCGATGTTCATAAAGCATAAGTGGATTGAAGAAGATAGTATCAAAGCTCGTCACCACCGTCCGTTTTATGAACTCTATATTCCTGGAGAGACTAATGAAAGATAAGAATTTATTCCTTTGAAAGAAGAATGGAATAAAGTTTAGTCTTAGAATTTTTGTGTTAGAAGTTGTTGTTTTCAAGTGGTTTAGTGTTTAAGTCTTATTTTTAGTATTTATGACTTCTTTATGTGTAATGATTGTTATGTATTTGTATTTAGGAAAATTTTCTCATCCAAGACTATTTGGAGTGAGAATTAAGTGTTTAAAAGTATTTATACTTGTTTGTTAATTAATATAATTTTGTTTGTGTGAAAATTTGTGTTATTTTTAGCCTCAAATTGAAATGGTTATTATAGAGAGTTTTGAGAGAGAGAGGAGTTATAGGAAGTTGAAAATAGACATTTAAGTGTTATGAGACCATTTAGGGATGGTTTACTTAGGAAAATAGTGCATTTTACTTTAATTTCAAAATTTTGAAAATCGTGCACTGGCTCCTAAGTGCCACAACTCATGGTTAAGCGCGAGTCAACCTGAGAGGCAGACGCCTAAGCACCTTTACTTACCCATGCTTAAGCGCCGATTCACGAAAACTGGTTCGCGAACGTTAAAAGTAAAATTTTATCCTGAAATTCACCATTTTTACGCCTCTCGTCACCTTCAACCCCATTTTTAATGCCACCACCCCCTTCAAACTCTCAAAATCACGATTTTGGAAGGCTATGGCACATTTAAAGTAAAGATTTCTTAGTGGATTGGTGGAATCAAGTATTCTTGGTGGAATCAAGTAAAATTTACTAGATCCAAGTTCCTTGAGGTAAGAGCTTTACTTCTATGCAAAAATTTTAGATTTTCACTATGTATTTTGAGCACATTTGGAGAAATTCGGAAATTCACTATTCATGGTGAAAATTGAGAAAAAGATCTATGGAAATTGCATGGGAAGTGTAGATTATACTTTGGAAGTTTAGTTTAGTAATTTAGACTTGATTTTTGAAGTTATTTTTAGAATTTATAAAATTTGTAGAATGACAACAAGAATGATGAGGAGTAAAGAAAAGAGCCCTTTCGATTCGAGTAAATTTGTTAGTTCGAAGGCTCAGGGTCGGTAAAGTGATGTGTTGTAATCACGGAAATTGATTCAAAAGCAATGTTTTAGGAATCCAGGTGGAGACCTAGAGGATCTGATCATTCACCGACAGTGGGAATGATTTTGTTGTTTCTCTGTTATGGCAGTTATTTCTGTTGTTATGGAGTTCTATGCAAACCTCCCTGAGGTTGAAGACAATAGAGTCATGGTTTGAGGAAAGTTGGTACCTTTTTAACCGGAGGTAATCAACTTGTTTTATCATCTGCCACCTAATACCTTATGTTTTATGCAAATTATAGTCCGGCTGAAGCGGAGTTAGATGAGAATTTTTCTTACTTGACTATTGGGAGAGGACTTTAGAAGATCACTAATGACATGAGAGTCAACTTCTCAACTTCAAAGTTATGTGCACCTTCAAAGGCCTGGCACTATTTTATTTTTGCTCGTTTTCTACCAACAAATCATCTCAGTGAAGTGACGATAGAAAGAGTGAAGTTAAATTATTGTATCTAAGAAGGAAAGCTCATCAACACATGAGCTTTATTTTATCATACTATCATCAGTTCATCAGTTTTGTCACTGTCGTGTCACTGTCGTTACTACTGCAGGTCTGGGATATGCTTCCTTGATCTTTTCTTTGTGTGAGTAGGCTGGAGTTAAATATGATAACTGGGAGGAAGGGTTGTTACCTCTAAATCCAATCACTAAGGCGAATGTGAAGACTTATTCTGAGCATTCTATTTTTGGCTGGAGAGTAGGACTTTCTAGGAGTTATGGAATGGAGACGTCTGCTGATTCTACTTTTGTTGCTTCTTCATCAAGACCATCTACCTCATGTACTTCTACATCTAGACGTGAGTTTACTGAGACCTAAGATCAATTATTACAGAGGATGATGGATAATATTAATTTTACAGCTGATAAGGTACAAAATTTAGAGCATTTTGCTGAGCATACTGATAGGTATAATAGGAGAAAAAGTGATTATGAAGAGAAATTTCACTCATCTTCGGAGAGCCTCATTAGGGGTAACCAAGGAGTGCAATTTCCTCCATATCCTAGATACACTGATTATGAGCCTGCAAAAGTTTGGGATAGCAGTGATTCAGAGGATGAAGAGTAAAACTGAGAGATTTATTTTATTATTGTAATATGATATGAACTATGTGGTCTGGGCTTGCTACATTTGCATATGTGTGTTGGTTTGAACAATGTGATGTGGTTTGTACTTTTTATGTTTAAGCGAGAATTGTGATGTGATGTGTTTTCATGTTCTGGACTTGAGACATGTATGTATGTTTACTTGTTTAGATATTGTGATGTGTGAGACTTTTATTTTTAATTGTATTATAGTGTTTGTGTTAGTTAGTAGTTTGTTTTAAAATTCTAGGGTAGTAACTATTGTGAGTTTTGTGATTTAGTTAGTTTAGAACTTAACTTAATTTTTTGTCTTTTGTAAAGTTGAAAATCTTGCTAACTTAGGTCTTAAATTTGAAACTTAGGAAACTGCTACCCTATATTTTTCTTTTATCATGTTAGTGTGTTTGTTTCTATGTTGAGATTGTGAAGTCAAGTTAGTGTGTTAGTTTGCTTTTATATTTATACCCACTGTTTAGAAGTATATTGAATCTCTACATGTTGAATTAAAATGAAAATATGAGAAAATTTGATCAAAATTAATGTTACTCATGTTTTTAGTTTTATACTTGTATCATTAGGGTACAAAAATTAATGTTAGCAGTTATTTTAATTTTCATTACTGCTTATATATATATTTGATGCTAAACTGTTTAATCAGTTAAAAATTTAAGTTTGGGGGGGATGAAAAATATTTTTAAAACTTGAATTTTATTTGTTCTCAAATGAACTACAAGTGAATTTAATTTGAAAAGTAAAATTGATCATGTATATGAAGTTATATTAGAGAAGTAAAATTTGATTTTAGAAATGAGTAAGAGAATTTAGTTGAAATTTTGAGTATTGAAGAAAAACTTTAAGTAAAAAGTTTTTAGTGTAGAAAATGATTAATATAAGTAACTATCGTTAGTGAGAAACATTGTATTTTTGAAAATTTTAGAAATTTAAACTTTTATTTTTAATACTTAAATTTCTTCTATTAAATATAATTTTCAAAGCTATTATTATATTTATAAGTAAAAATTTTGTATCAAGACTTTGCTTTAGGAAAGGAAAAGTAGAATTCAAAAAAAGAAAAAGAAAAAGAAAAAAATATAAGGGAGGAGAAGCTTGAGGATTAGTGCCTAAACAAAAATTGGTTCTACATTTGATCTTTTTAAAATATAAGACTTGAGAAACTCTTAAGCTTATAGAAATAATATAGTAAGTAAAATTATTCTTAAAAAAAATTTTTAAGTGGAGATAATAAAAGAACTAAATTCTTAATTTGGAAGACTTACAATATTTTTGAATTAGATAGGAACTTATATTTTCATCTTTCTTAATAGTAAAAATTTCTAAACTTTAAGTTGGTCTCATTTACTGAATATTTTTTTTCTAAATTGGACTACTATATTTTTGAATCTAAATTTTAGTAAATCTTAAAGAAACTCATATACATATCATACATATTTAGCTTTTAAAAATTGAAGTGTCACTTGAGGACAAGTAACATTTTAAGTTTGGGAGATTTTGATACGCCTAAAATATATAGCATTTTTAGACACATTTTTATATCTATTTTTGAGATATTGCACTTTAATGGAAAGTATTTTTATTTTTTTTCTTTCAGGTATAGGTAAAAAGGTGAAAAATGCTTAAAGAAGTGAAATAGGATTAAATTTGGAGCAAATACGTGAAAAATGTGCAAAAGTGTTTTGGCGCCTAAGCGCCAGATCCGGTGCTTAAGCACCGGGTAAATAGAGAAGGCCGCGCCTAAGTGCCAGAGGCCCCGCGCCTAATACGCTT
>NW_018224767.1:288848-290783 GCF_001263595.1 Phalaenopsis equestris | reverse complement strand
TCCCTACAACATGATAAGTAATTAAAGTGTTGGATGAAAGTTGTGGATAGTATTAATCTTTACTGTTGGAAGAAGCTGTACTGATTTAATTCTATACACTTCATTTACTTCTTGATCTAACCCATCTACACGTTAAAATTTGTCGTGAGAACATGTAAGAACCGAGATGGTATTGTCTTAGTCAACAATTGGAAAGAATCACATGAGGTTGTATGAATGAGAATGTAGTTCATGTGATTGAGTGCAAATAAATAGGGAAATATTCATTGAAGGGTGTAGAGTTAGAGGACTTTAAAGTGACAGGTTAAAGTCCCCAACTTGGTTTATTATTTTATGTTCTGATACGAGATGTTAGCCCCCATGTGGAGAGAATCAAGAGAACTCTAGAGTGAGGGCTAGTATCTTCCCTGCCTAGCCGGTCTTCAGAACTATTCAAACTTTAAATTAGCCAAATTCCTTATAGCATCTCTAGGAAGGGTAAGGAATATTATTACTCCTATTTGGAAAAACACAATATGCATACATCCACAACATAATTCTTATACTTATTACTGATTCATGATAAGAAGAAAGATATTTTCATATTTATTGCTTTACTTCTACAAAAACTCAAGTTTTTTTTAAGTTTGTACTGTTTTTGTCAAAATATTAAAATTATCAAAAATATTTAAACTTTCTTACTGCGAAAATGTCTTTAGTTTAAATAATTATTTTTTTAAAAATAGAAAGTTTTTCAAAAAGTGCATATTGCTTATCTTCCCTTTGGGTCAATATCTAGGTCTTAATCAAAAAGTCCTATATTACTTGATAACGATACGTATACTTGCATAGTATCCCAATATATATAAATTAAAAGGTAAATTCTTATTTTTCTTCATGATCAAGTTTTTGGTTTTGTAGCAAAATAAGGAAATATAAGTGAAAAATATAATCAGAATTGTTGTTATATTATTGCATATAAGCAGTTTCGGGATCACTAGCCTAACCAAAACCCAACTTCTAGCCATTTTGACCCAAATTGACCCCTTCACCAAAATTAACTTAGCCATTCCAAAGTCACCAAATTAATGTCACCACATCCACTAAGCACACTCTACTGACCAGGCTAACCACCCTAAACCCACCCAAGTGACTATGGACCAAGGGGTCCCTAAAATAAGGGATTTCATCCCATTTTTGGGCCTTAACCAAAAAAATCTCTTCCATCATCACTAACCATTATGGGTAAATCATAATTAGCCCTCTCCCAGGCTCACCTGACAACGTAACCACCTCCTCTGCTCTGGCCAGCCAGCCTGCTCACCGGAAAATGCCAAAACTGTGAGCCACCACCCCTAAATCAAACTCAATTTCAACCCTAGAGGCAATTTCAACCCTAGAGTTCAACCCTAGAGGCCAACTCATCCTAATTGCTCTTCAGAGCTCCTCAGCCTCCACCTAAGAAGCTCTTTGCACCCATCAATTGACCCTGGTGGCCAGCCAAAACTCTTCTACTTAGTGTTGACCTCACTTTTGGTTGAGGTCTAGAAAACTTCTTTAGTAGCCTAGGTCTAGCCATAGGACTTTCCTATTGACTAGTCTTAGAAAATTAGAAGAGGTACCCCACTATTAGAAATTCAAAACTCTTCTTTTTATTCAACTTGAAATTCCACATATTGATCTCAACCTCTAGCATTTAGTAGGTAAGATCATTATAAGAGAATTCAAGAAGAGTCCCTATAGGATTACTTGGCTTTAGGGTTGACCCTGGAACTAGGATACACCATATATTCACAATATATTAATCCCTGGTTCATTTAGAATGGATATCTATCCAATTCTATGTAAAATGCCTAACTTGGTCTTTTGCCCCTAGGCACCTCCAAATTACCTAACTGCCCTTGGGACCCAAATTTGGCTAATATTCCCAAATTTTGCCAAAATACCCAAAATTGA
>NW_018224767.1:268695-281670 GCF_001263595.1 Phalaenopsis equestris | reverse complement strand
TTTTTTAAAAAAAAACGTCCTTCCGAAGCGGGCAACGGGATTTCAATTCCGATGACCGACAGCTTCTTACGGGCAAACCCCACACAAAAAAAATAGTGCCGACACTTAGTCAGCCCCCTCCATGGACAAAATAGAGGTGTTCAAAATCCTTGAGGAAACTCTGTCAAAATCTCTCCAGAGACTCTTCAAGCATCCCTAAACTCAATCCGGCCATCTTCCCTCTCTGATTCCCACCGTGAGAGCCCAATTTTGAGCTCAAACTTTCAGCTCAGATCAGGATATCTCTCCATAGTCCACCAAACTCAAATTAATTGTGCACACACCATGCACACACCTGCACACACCATCCCTATAGCAAGAGGAGTTGATTCCCCATCAAAGCCCCCTTTGAAACAGCCTCTAGGATATCTCTAGACCAATACCTGAAATCCACCTTAGTCAAAATCATACCTAGATAATTCATCAGGGCTTGAAACTTCATCTATAGGTTCGTTGGACTCAATCAAAGCTACCACAACCTTCTGATTGAGGCCTCCCCTCTTAGACATATTGAGCTCTAACCCTAACCCGAGCTTATTTTAACTCTCCATGAGCAATGGCTTGTTTTCATACTTGATTAATCATATAGATGTGTTCGTCTTGAGTAGATGAAGGTCTAGAAACAAACCCCATGTGGTTTGGTTGAGTCTAGGTAGAGATTTTAAGGTTTTAGTGTGAACAGCTTACGGGTTAAGTCACTTGGGGATGATGAATGGATATCGTTTGATCGCGCGTGAATCCAATGGATGGAGGAGATCAAGCAGGACAGACTGTTAGTGCGTGAACCGCGGGCCACGTGGCATGCCTTGGTGGAAAGCACAATGAATGGGAGCACGCCGCATGTGAGTCGAGCCTTCGAAGCGGACAAGGATGAGTTGGCACCGTGTGGATAAGTAGAAAAATATGGATTTTTTTGAATTATTTTAAATGCCTGAACTTCAAAAATCCATATCTTTCTCTAGAAAATTCATAAAAATAAAAGAAAAATACCCACTTGCTTAATGAATAGAGGAAAAAAAATGTGGACTAAAAATAAAAATTATTTGCCAAGTATATGATTTTTAATTAATTAAATACCTTATGTGGTATTTCAATTCTCCCTAACTAAATATGATTCACAATGGCTTGAAATTTCTAAGGTTTAGACCTCATCACAGAGGGGATGTTATATGATTTTTCCAAAATCAGAAGGCATCTCTATGCATCTAGCCCTAATTTTCAAGCTAGTGTGGCCATTTTGGCTCATTTTAGTTATATAAATAAAAATATCATTTGGAAAATTATGAGGATAATTTTAGTAGATTTCTTGTGGTCAGAAAAGTCTGTGAAAAAAATTATAATGTTTTGTATTATTTTGTACATTTTTATATTTAATCAAATGTATACACCTTGTGTTAATTTATGTAAATTATATACTTGTCAAAAATTGACAAAATTAATTCTACATTGTGCATAAAAATCATACTTTCTTACTGTAAAAATTTAAAAATTATTTGGCTTAATCCAAGCACTAAAATTAATTTTTAAAGAAGTTGTATTTTTGTACAAAAATAATTATAATAAATTAAATAAGCATAGAAAAATCATGAAAAATAGTTTTCTGAGTTCATTGTGATTAGGGGCATTTAAAAAAAAATAAAACCTATTTTTGTGAAAATATGTCATTTTCAAAATATTTCTTTTTTAAAATATATTTTGAATTAAAAATAATTAAAATAATCAAAACTTTCAAAAATACAAAAATTGGTTCAAAATGTGTACAAGCTTTCCCTGATCACTTAGAATTCATTATGATATTTTTCCTAATTTTTCTAAGTTAAAAATAAAATTTAAAAGCTTAAAAGTGAATTTTCCTTATTTTCTCATTAAATAATTATAATAAATAAATTAAAAAACATAAAAATACAAAATTTGATAATAATAATAATAATTTAATTCAAAAAATCATGAAATTTTGCTTTGGTATTAGTCTAACTCAAGGAAACCTCTAATAATTTTCTCATATACAAAAAATTTTATTTTGGATAGTTAAATAAATCAATTTAGAAAACCCTATTTCCTGAATTTAAAAACACAAAAGAAAAACTACATTATTCTCTTCTGATGTTTCAATTAACTCATGGATATGCCACTCTGAATGCTCAAGTCATTTGAGTTGTGTTTAATGAGTTATGAGGTAAAGTACCCCAAGGGCAAAATAGTCATTTTAGATTTTGGTTCTTAATCAAAATTTAGGATTAACCAAGGAAAAGAAAGAGAAATTTTGATCTTAATGAATATGATTGGATGATTGAAATACAATGGGACTAAAAGGTAGAAACTCACTCACCACCTTCGCACAACATCAACAAGATCATAATTCTCCTAACCTTCATTACTCGAAAGTCAACTAATATCAAATGATTCTTAAGTGACAAATGATTCTTAAGTGACTAATATCAAATGATTCTTAAGTGACGGGCTTAAGATAGAAAAGATGATAATTTACTTATCTTGAGCCTAAGAATGATGTTGATGTGATCTTTCAATAAGAATACATATCAAATACATATCACTTAAATCAAAATCACTTAAATCAAAATCTTGATAATCATCATTCCACCTATCATGATTGTTAAGGGCTCAGTAGTATCATAGGCTCGATATCTACACTCAATTTATCAGATTTAGAAGACAACATGATTGGTGATTAACATCTTTAAATACAACAAGTCTGACCTTAGCTGTTGGCACCACAATCTTAAATGACTTAAACTTGCTTTAGGGGCACCCACTCACATAACTTTTAAACGAAACATGAATTGATTAATTTGGTATCCTATCCTCTGGATATTTAAATTGTCAAGTTTCACTGAACAACAAGGTAGTCACACTTCAACCTTTGATGATTAATGGAACAATATGATAAGTTCAAAATGAACTCAGAATATTTCAAGAGATCTTCAAAGTGGTCGAGGGTCATGCCTCGAGCATTTTCTTTTGGATATTTTGAAGAGCAATCTGAACTTGCATTTTTTGTTCTAAAATCATCTACTAGGATCTTCCAAGATTCAATAAAATCGTAAGTTGGGGTTTGATAGCAAAACCTTCATCTACTCTTGCAATTTAAATTCCTTGTAAAATTATATACATGTCTTGCAAGTACTAACCTTTTAGGTGGAGGAATGAGAAGAATCGATAGGTACGCTTTTAAATTATTACATTTACTTTTTTGTAATTCTTGCCTCTAGCTTGTATGTTAAACAAGGATGTCACCATGCATGAATATTAAAACTGTTAGGATAGCAATAAAAATCAAAACTAAAAATCAAATAAGATAAAATCCACTGCCACAATATTCAAAATATAAGACAACTCAAAATTTAATCACAAACATCACAAAACAAAAATTGCAACTAAATTAAAATGTTTCTATCGAATGATCGGGAATCCCTCGAAGGAGGTAACCTACGGTTGCTAACGAGATTTCTCACAGTCTAAATGAAAGTATGGAACTCATTAAGTTGATTTTAGTAAATTCATTAGGACTAAGTGAATCTAAAAGAAAATAATGGTGTCAAAACGAGGGAACCATAGGACCTAATTGGTGTCACTCTAATCAACTTTAATATGCCCCATAACATTTAAATAACCATGACCTTTAGGGATATCTGATTTGACATTATAACTTCACACATTAGAAAACCTAAACTTATCGCGATGAGGAGCTTGGAGCTAGCATTGTGGGCAGCAGGGCCTTCTTTAACAGCAAAATATGTCTACATCAGTTAAACCATTCTTTCTTTAGAATTAAATAACCAAGCCATAGGACTTCAAGGTGGTTTGCTTATGCAACATAAATCCTCAACTTTTCTTTAGGCTTTTGTATAGCTCTGTTGTATAATTTAAGCTCTAAAACGTCTTAGGATCCCAAGGTTGACGTTCATCATACGACCTAAATCCTCACATTTTTCAGGCTATTTGTGTGATCGTTTCACACGAATGTAAGCTCTAACTAATAAAATTGATAGGATGAAATATTTAAATATTTCTCTCCAAAACTGAAGCCAAACCATAATGTAGCTTAGGAAGTCACCAAGGTCCTCCTCTCAGTCTATGACATCCCCTAGCTCTTCCTCCTTTGGATTCTATAATAAATGTTCCAAATTTGAGATATTCCCCTTTCACAACTCTTTATCTGATCTCGTTGAAAAGTTCTATCATTTTGACCTCGTTGAAGATAATATTACTTGATTTTTATTGAGAGTTTTCTTAGGTGACTTTGATTATCTAAGATATAATTAACCGTAGGGGCTTGCCCTTATAGGAAGCTTTTCCGAACCCAACTTTTAATTTTTCATATTAAATGGGGAAACTTATCGGCTTATAGTTGGCAGATAAAATGATTTTCGCAGACCAAACGGATGTCATATATTTCTTAGTTTATTTGATCGAGCCTCACTCTTCAGTCTTGTGTTTATCTTTCGGGAAAGATACATGGCTTAAGGTGTAGTGCTCTTTCATTTGAACTATGAAAGATATGGGATCAATTAGATTTCATATATATATATATGTGTGTGTGTGTGTGTGTGTGTGTGTGTGTGTGTGTGTGTGTGTGTGTAATTTAAATGCCTTTCTGAAGCGAACGATGTGATTTTGATTCCGGCAGCTGACAGCTTCCAACGGGCAACTCCCCAGCCCAAAATAGTGCCGACCAGGATCTTTTTACTCCTTACTTTTTCATGTAAGGATTATTATATCTAGATATCCTTTAATAATTTTGAACTTCACTATACTCTTCCTATTGTCAAAAACATATCTCACCTTTCTTTACTGGATAATGTGTATTAGTTAAAAAATATTTTTTTCATAAAGTCTCTAAGTTTTTTTTTGAAATATATATAAGATTTCTAGCATTTCAAAAATACAATTTTTCCTACTCTTAATAGTAAAAACATCAAAAACATCATTCATACCAAAATATCTTACCTCTAGAACTATCCCCTTATTACTAGAAAGTTTTAATTAAGTCAGCTATTACACTTATAGAATCAAAAATATTATTTTTCAAAGTTAACACCACATACCACTAGTTATGTTAAAATAATTTTTCTTTCAAAAGCATTGTTTATTAAGAACGAATAAAGTCCCTCCCCCAAACTTAAATTTTTAACACTTTAAAACATTTTAGTGAAAAAATAAGCATGAAGAAAGAAATCAACAAAGTTATCTATCACAAAGGTTCTAAACATGAAAATAGTTCAGGTACAAGTAATAACAACAGGTGTGCAGTAGGAAGTAAATCACAGTTTAAAATATGTTTTCATCAAAAGTGCTAAGTAAATCTCATACAAGAGTTCATACAAGCATCAACAGACAACAAGTCTACTACAATGATAAAACGGTTACAGATATCAAAGAACAACAAATTCATCCAGGCACACTAATAAAAATCAACTACTCCTGACCATCATTATTCTCATCATCATCTTCCTCATCAACATCTTCATCCCCATCCATATCCATACAACTCCGATCATCAAATATCAAAAAATTAGGATAACCAGAGAATTCTAAAGTCTAATCTACTTTGAGATAACTGGCGAGAGATTTATGAAATCCCTTCTCATAGTTACTATGTCAATGGAGACAAGAGTCAAAATGATCCTGACGATCTTCAACTCTTAAAACTCTACTTCAAACATCAAAAATATCATCCTTTGCCTCTTGCACACTATGAAATAAATATTTCATGCTATAAGGAGTATGAGATGAAGAGACACGAGATGAAGATGGAGCATCAAAAGATCTAGTCTGAAATCTGGACTCAGTACATTTCTCATATATATCCACATTGGACTACGCAATAGGCTTAAGTGGATGTAGTATCTCCTCTAAAGACTCAAATCTAACTCCATATTGGCTTCATAAAGTAAATATGAGAGAAGGGCAGCCTAATCCTTCTGTAGTCCCTCCCTTAGTGGAATGAATAATGCTTGATGGGCTTCATCAAATGGATGCAATAGTTTAGAATAGCCCTCTCCCGAGTTACTTCACTCAAATGGTTTGAAGAAGAAGATGAGCATAGATGAATTAATACCATTCCTTTGATGAGGCATTAAGTGATGAAGAAGCAAAATTTACCATTTGGTTGTTCATATCTTCCAACCTCTGCGTCCATCAGTCAAAAATGCTATAATTTCCTCAAGTTCTCCCTAGTAGGATCAAACTCTGCATAAAAGCAGCTAGTTACATCAGGCAACAAAAACAATGTATTGATCCTTACAGGATTGAAATCTACTAGATTCTCTTGAACAAACACCAAATCATCAGTCTCCTCAAGTAGATTGGCATAAAACTCTCAAACTATAGAAATGATGACATCGACAAAAAATAATGGAATTTCTCCTAATTCTGAGCTACAATAAGATTTTCCACAGAACCACCAGGAGAAAGAAATGCTCACTCTTGAATCAATTTCTTAAAAATAAGAAGACCACTCTAACAATCTTGGTGTTTCTACTCATGAACTTCTTGGGATCAAAAGTATCTTTGCCTTTGCTTCCCTTCAATACAGGCGCCATAATCAAATCTATAAAATTTTGAATGAAAATTCAAATAAATTCCACAATTAAATCCCATGAACTCATATAAGTGTTTTCAAAGCAAAAAATTTTTATTCACCATGGATTTTTCACCATTATCTCCCAAATTTTCAATTTTCGGCAACTTTATAATGTGGAGAAAATATATGGTGAAAATTGAAATTTTCAAAGGCAAAGTGAAGCTTTTACCAAAAGATGATGAATTCTAAAGTTTTTTATCCAAAAATCTTCTCAATAAGCAAGGTAAATGAGGCCCTAGGGTGCAAAATTGTGAAAAACAAGGAAGAATATGAAGTCCAGCGAAAGAATGGCATGAACTGGTCCAAGATTCAGGTTTTAGTATATTTCATTTGGTTCGACACTTAGGGGCTAGTGCTCGACCATACAGATTTTGGAAATTTTTATCATTTTCAAAAGAACACAACAAACTCAAGGCTTTTAAACCCTAATATGTTAGATTCAACAAACATTTCAATATTCAATTGGTTTTTTCATCTCTCCAATATTCACACGCACAACCACTAGATTATTAAATTCAATTTATTTCAATCATTCCAGTACACTAACATCAGATATTAATGAAACGAGCATGACACTATTTCTTTATCATAAGCTTAAGTTCAATACAAACAGACATAACATTGATTTGACAAGAACAATTAAGTAAATACAAATACAATACCAGTGTTAGGACATTATCTTGTGGATATGGAAGCAGGTCGAAAGATTGAAGCACATTCAAAACTTTTAAGTAGTTTACAGTCTCCTCATATAAGGTATGTTTGACCATATCAAGAACATATCTTACTACAGATGGTCGACCACCTATAGTTGAACATCCATGGGTTCAAAAACCTACAAAAGAAGATAAAATGAATAAGACATTTTATGTGTGTAACACCAAAATATGTCCATAATAAGATTAATTCAAAAACCTACAACATAATAACACCGAAATATAACCATAATAACATCAAAATATGTCTATAATAACACCAAAATATGTCTAAAAAGACACCAAAATATGTCTAAAAATAAACCAAAAAATCTCATAATAACATCAAATTATGTCCAAAATAACACCAAATTATCTTTAGAATAACACCAAAATATGTCCACACTAACACTAAAATATGTGCAGAAAAATTAGAACCCTAATAATATATCCAAGATACAATATAGATGTCATCATAATTACACTGAATTTATAACAGAATAACACCAAAATATGTCCATAATAATAATAAAATGTGTCCAGACAAAGTGTCACCCTAAAAACACCAAAATATGTCTAGGATAGAATGTAGATATGTCCATAATAGCACTGAATTAACAACAAAGCAATAACAAAATATGTTCATAATAACACCAAATATGTCCAGATAGATTAGCACCCTCATTGCACCAAAATATTTCTATGATACAACATATATAACAAAAACCTTACATAACCCCTCTATTTATAGGCTCCAAAATCCCCTATAACTCCTAGGCACATCCTAAAACTGCTATCCTTTGTTAAAGTCTACCAAATCATGGTTAAAACTTCTAGAAACCAAAATTCGCACATCTTTTTAACTGCAGCGCTTAAGCGTCGGATTTTGGCACTTAAGCGCCAGTGCTCAATTTAGCACAGGTCAACTTAACATCCAAATACTTGTTCTAACATGTCTAAATCATCTTTTAAGGTCTTAGAATAATCACTAAATCATTATATATTCAAAATACTACCAAAATTTTTAAACTCAAACACAATAACATAACATTCAAAACAAACACACAGATAACTATGGGTTGCCTCCCACAAAGCGCTTGGTTTTACGTCGACAGCCTGACGTAATCAGTGCTTATTCTGGTTGACCAAAAAAAGTATGGTTTCAGCCTGTGACCATTCACTTTAAATATTTTATCATTTTTAGGATATTTGATATCCATAGCTCCATAGGGATAAACTTTTATCACAATAAATGAGCTCATCCACCTGGAATTTAGTTTGCCTGGAAATAATCGTAACCTTGCATTATAAAGCAAAACTTGTTGTCCTGACTCAAAATTTTAAGTAAGATTCTTCTGATCATGCCACATCTTTATCTTTTCTTTGTAAATCTTAACACTTTCATAGGGTTCATTCATTATCTCTTCAAGTTCATTTAATTGCAATAGTCTTTTCTCACCAGCATTATTTAAATTGTAATTAAAATTTTTATTAGCCCAATATACTTTATGCTCAAGTTCAATTGATAAATGACAAGCTTTCTCAAATATTAGCTTCTATGGGGACATTCTTATAGGAGTTTTGTATGCAGTCCTATAAGCCTACAAAGCATAGTCAAGTTTGACTAACCAATATATTTTAATTAACCAATTCATTTTAGTTGGATTCACAGATTTCTCCAATATTCTTTTAATTTCACGATTAGATAATTTAGCTAAATCACTTATCTGAGGATGATAAGCAGTAGTAATTCTATGGTTTATATGATATTTCTTTATAAATTTCTCAATCATTAATTATATAGCAAAACTCGTTGCTCTGCCTCAAACTTTTTAGTAAGACTCCTCTGATCATGCCACATCTTCATCTTTTATTTCTAAATCTTAGCGCTTTCGTAAGATTCATTCTTTATCTTTTCAAGCCCATCTAATTGCAATAGTCTTTTCTCACCATCATCTTTTAAATTGTAATTAAATTCTTTTATAGCCCAATATGCTTTATGCTCAAGTTCAACTAGTAAATGACAAGCTTTCCCAAATATTAACCTGTATGGTGACATTCCTATAGGAGTTCTATATGCAGTCCTATAAGTCAACAAAGTATAGTCAAGTTTGACCGACCAATCCATTTTTGTTGGATTCATAGATTTTTCCAATTTTATTTTAATTTCACGATTGGATAGTTCAGTCAAACCATTTATCTGAGGATGATAGACAGTAACAATTCAATGGTTAATATGATATTTCTTTAATAATTTCTCTATCATTGCATTTCTGAAATGACTTCCTCCATCAGTTATGATCACTCTTGGTATCCTAAATCTATAAAATATATTTATTTTCAAAAACTTTGCAACACTTTGAGCATCATATCGAGGTAAAGCAACAGCTTCTATCTATTTGGATACATAATCTACTATTAATAATATATATAAATTTCCAAAAGATCGTATAAATGGTCCCATGAAATCTAATCTTCAAACATAAAAACAAATGAATTAGGTGGATTACATAAACCAAAGTGCATTCTTCTAAAAGCAAATGTATCATAAGGACTGGTAAACATTGTTTTCTCTTGATCCTTAAGAGCTATTTGTATTTAGCGATAACCAGTATATCCATCCAGAAAATAAAAGTATTTATGACGAGTTAGTCTATCTAGCATTTGATCTAGAAAGGCTAGTGGAAAAAGATTTTTTCTTGTGGAGAGATTTAATTTTCTATAATCAATGCATATTCATCATCTTATGACTTATCTTATTTTTATTAATTCATTATGCTCATTCATAGTCACAGCCACTCCTCCTTTCTTAGGAACATAGTGAACTGGACTAACCCATGCATTATTAGAAATAGGGTAAATAATTTCAGCATCTAACCACTTTAAAATTTCTTTCTTAACAACTTCCTTCATAATAAGATTTAATCTCCTTTGAGGATCAGTCTTAGGTTTGCAGCTCTCTTCCATATAAATTCTATGCATACAAATTGAAGGACTGATTCTTTTTATATCAGCAATTGTCCATCCAAAGGCTTTCTAATAACACTTCAAAGTTTTCATTAAACTCGTTTCTTCTTCTGAAGTTAATTTTGAGGAAATTAAAATAGGTAATGTTGAGGAATCACCTAAAAAGGCATAATTTAAATGTTTAGGAAGTAACTTCAACTCAAGCTCAGAAGGTTTTTCAATTGATGGACAAAAAGATGTATATTTTTTTGTCGTGTCCAAAACTTCAAAACTTTCTCAAACATAATTTGAAATCCTTATTGATATCTTCACATTGATCTAATTCTTTTTCTTTCTTGTGTTCCAACTCTTTCATTTAAGATTTCTCTTCATAAATTGCTTTGAAATGATATTCTCTTAAATATCTTATCACATCCATTCTATAGCATTCATCATCTTTACCTTTTATAGGATATTGCATTGATTTAGAAATATTAAATGTAATTTTCTGATCATTGACGTGCATAGTTAATTCCTCTTTTTGCATATCTATCATTGCTCTTCCTGTAGCTGGGAAAGGTGTTCCCAAAATGATAGGTATCTCCTTATCTTTTTTCATATCTAGCACAATGGAATCAATAGGAAAGATAAATTGATTCACTTTCACTAAGACATCTTCTATACCTCCTTTAGGATATGTTATTGAACGATCTACTAACTGCAGAGTTACAGCAGTAAGGGATATTTCTCCTAATCTCAATCTTTTAAACATTGATAATGGCATAAGATTGATGCTTGTACTTAAATCACATAAAGCTTTCCCATAAAATATGTTTTTTATTACACATGGAATTATGAAGTTACTGGGATCTTTAAGCTTTTCAGAAAGCTTTTTATGAATTATAGCACTGTAGTTTTCACTGAGTGCAACAAGCTCGTTATCTTCAAACTTCATTTTCCTATTAAGAATATCCTTCATAAACTTCACATAGCTTAGCATTTATTCAAAGGCTTCAACAAATAAATTATTAATTGTAAGCTTCTTAAAAATTTTCATAAATTTTGAAAATTTTTTATCTAACTTTTGTTGACGGAGCCTATGAGGAAATGGAGGAGGTAGTTTTTCCAAATCAACTTTAAGTGGAGAAAAAGCTCTCTCTAAACTTTTCAGAGCATCCTAGGCTCTTCAATTTCTTTTCTCTCTACTTCAATCTCTTTTTAAACTCTACATTCTAATTCTCTTCTGCTTCTAAGTTGAACAGCTTTTACTTGCTCTTTATTCTAGTCTTTTGGATTTACTTCAGTATTACTAGGAAGTGTTCCTTGGGATGCTATTTGTCACAACTGATTCTCAATATTTCTTATTGTAGCTCCTTGACTTTGTAACTGATTTCCCATTTGAAACACCACTTCTTTTATAGACAACTTTTTCTCCTTAAATTGTGGATTACAGTTTAAATCTGGATGATAAGTAGGTCTATAATTACTATTCCCTTGGTTGATACAGTATCTCAATGAGTTTACTTGGTTGTTCCCCCATTGCTGATTATTATGATTATTACCACATTATTACCACCTGAAGTAATATTCCAGTTAAAGTTGGGATGGTTCTTCCAACCAGGGTTATAATAGTTTGAATATGGGTCATTCTGCTTATTGTTTATGATATTCAAAGTTTATAATGTTGGTTGAGAATCTACCATTTGGCCTAATGAATTCTCTTCAATCATTGTAATTGGTTGAGAAATATTCATTCCAAATTAATCTAACTTCCTTAAAATTGTATCAACTTGATTTGCTAACATTGCAAATGCATCAGTTTCATGAATATTGGCTACTTTCTTAAGATTTACCCTTTCAGAAGGCCATTGAAAATTATTTGTAGCCATCTCTTCAATTAAAGCATAAGCGTCATTAAATGGTTTTGACATCAATGAACCACCAGCAGCGACCTCGATAATAGATCTAAGAGATCCAGCTAATCCATTGTAAAAGGTTTGAATTATTAACCAATCTGGTATAGCATGGTGAGGACACTTTCTTAAGAGTGCTTTAAATCATATGCATGCCTCATAAATAGATTCCCCTTCAAACTAACAAAAAGATGTAATATCATTTCTAAACTTTACAGTTTTTTTATGGTGGAAAATATTTACCAAGAAATTTCTGCGCTAAATCACCCCAAGTTCTGATAGATCCAGGTGATAAACCTAAAATATATAGTGTTTTTAGACACATTTTTATACCTATTTTTGAGATATTGCGCTTTAATGGAAGGTATTTGTGTGTTTTTCTTTAAGGTATAAGTAAAAAAAGGTGAAAAATGCTAAAAGGAGTGAAAAAGGATCAAATTTGGAGCAAAGAGGTGAAAATTGTGCTAAAGTGTTTTGGCGCTTAAGCGCCAGTTAAACAGAGAAGGCCGCGCCTAAGCACTAGAGGCCCCACGCTTAAGCGCCAGAGGTAGTTATTTGGCGGTTTTCTTCATTTGACCAAATTTTGAAGAGGTGTTTAAGGCACCTACTGGCTTAAGAGGGTGGTTATGACCACTAAGAATGAAAATATTATTAAAAGACTTGTGAAAGGAGGCATTCTTTGGAGAATACATGAAATGTAGACACATTTTGAAGAGTTATGAAGGCACATCTTGAAGATTTATAAAATAAGGAAGTTGAGACTTTTTGAAGTGTGATT